>NW_027616374.1:0-132500 GCF_964187855.1 Myxine glutinosa | reverse complement strand
GCTATTCCTTGGAGTCCTACTACCTGTGTAGAACTCAACCTTCAGATTGATGAACTGGACTCGAACCTCTTATCAATGGAGGTAAGTTTGTTTATTTATTTATTTATTTATTTATTTAATTGACTATTAATTTAATTATTTATTTTAATTTTTTTTTTTTTAGATGAGACTCGTGTAAGAGTTAACAAAGTTAATTTTAATATTCATAGAGCTTGATTTATACAAATAAAAATATTGTATTAAATTAATACATTGTTATTTTCTTTCACAGGAAATTGTATCTGAGATACGAAATGAAAATTCTGCTTTTAACACAACTTGGGATGAAGTTATTTTTTTGTTTGAAGACATTTTGAACAACCAAGACCCCCAGAACGAGTTCTACCTTGATGACCCAGCCAAAGAGTTATACCTTGGAGATCCACAAAATCCTGAAAAAGAGTTTTACCATGATGATACTTGTGAGTTATCAAAACAAAACCCACTGAACAAGTTCTACCTTGATGAGCCAGAATACAAGTCATACATTGGAGACCCACAAATTTCTGAAAATTGGGAAAGGGGAGTTCTCCCTGATGGTCCGCAGTTATACTATGTGAGACACATCATAGAAACCCTAAACAATTGGGCAAGGAGAGTTCTCCCTGATGGTCCGCAGTTATACTATGTGAGACACATCATAGAAACCCTAAAAAATTGTGAAATGGGAATTCTCCCTGATGGTCCGCAGTTATTCTATGTGAGACACATCATAGAAACCCTAAAAAATTGGGAAAGGGAAGTTTACCCTGATGGTCCGCAGTTATACTATGTGAGACTTATCACGGAAACCCCCAATATTTCTGAAAATTGTGGTTCTACCCTGGGGACTTGGAAAGATGGTTATATTTTTGGAGACTCAGAATGGGGGTTTTGTTTTGATGACTCGGAATGTGATACCTATCTTGGAGGCTCAACAGGAATGTGGTTATACCTTGGGAACTTGGAAAGTTGGTTTTATTTTGGAGACTCTACCTGTGGGGTTCCTCTTGGAGACTCTTTGGATTCTAAAGCAATGAACAATGTTCTTTATTTAATGACGCTTGATGTAAGCAATATCAAGAAAGTTCGAGGAAGAAAATGCTGGAAAATTCTTTCTTTCCATTTCTACTTCTTCAAACTTGAAAGCCTTGAAAGACAGAATTGGAGGAAGAGGAAAAAAAAAAAAAAGAAATACGTATTTAAAAAAAGAATAAAAGAAAGATTATGTTAGGATTTGGGTGGGATTTTGAATGTGAGGGTTAGGGATGGGGTTGGGTTAGGGTTGGGATTTTGAATGTGAGGGTTAGGGTTGGGGTTGGGGTTGGGTTAGGGATGGGGTTGGGTTAGGGATGGGGTTGGGTTAGGGATGGGTTGGGTTAGGGATGGGGTTGGGTTAGGGATGGGTTTGGGTTAGGGATGGGGTTGGGTTAGGGTTGGGATTTTGAATGTGAGGGTTAGGGTTGGGGTTGGGTTAGGGATGGGATTGGGTTAGGGTTGGGATTTTGAATGTGAGGGTTAGGGATGGGTTGGGTTAGGGATGGGGTTGGGTTAGGGTTGGGATTTTGAATGTGAGGGTTAGGGTTGGGGTTGGGTTAGGGATGGGGTTGGGATGGGTTTGGGTTAGGGATGGGTTTGGGTTAGGGATGGGGTTGGGTTAGGGTTGGGGTTGGGTTAGGGTTTGTATATTATTATGACTCACTCACACACACACAAAAGTTAAGCCCCAACTAAAAAGTTGTGGGATTCTGTGTTTGGGGTTCACAGATTTAAAAACGTATCCCCATTATACACACACAAAAGTTAAGCCCCAACTGGAAAGTTGAGGGATTCTGTGTTTGGGGTTCACAGATTTAAAAACGTATCCCCATTATACACACACAAAAGTTAAGCCCCAACTAAAAAGTTGTGGGATTCTGTGTTTGGGGTTCACAGATTTAAAAACGTATCCCCATTATACACACACAAAAGTTAAGCCCCAACTAAAAAGTTGTGGGATTCTGTGTTTGGGGTTCACAGATTTAAAAACGTATCCCCATTATACACACACAAAAGTTAAGCCCCAACTAAAAAGTTGTGGGATTCTGTGTTTGGGGTTCACAGATTTAAAAACGTATCCCCATTACATTTTATTTATTTATTTATTATTTTCAAGGGTATTATCTGCTTACTTGTGTTTTTTGTAATTCTTGTGAGTAAAATGAACCCAAGATTTCTTCTCCATTTAAATCATATAATTTGTAGGTCCAAGGGACTGTATCCATTACATCAATGATTTTAAATAATTCACGAGTCCATTTTTGTGTATAACCTTTCTCAAAATGACTTTTCCATTTGTATATTCTTACAATATCACCAACTTTAAACTTGGGCTTTCTCAAATTAATCTCCTTTTCATATTCTAATTTTGTAAATGTTTCTGATGGTTTTGATTTTGTTGATGAATGAACTGTATTATTGTAATTATCTACAATATCCTGAATTAAATACACCCATTTTTGAGAACCGAGTTGTGTGAATTTTTTATATAATTTCTCTTTTAAAGTACGATTAAAACGCTCAATAACAACTGCCTTTCCTTCATTAAAGGTGCTGTATAATTTAATACCCTTCCCCTTAAGAAATTTCATGAATATTTTGTTATAGAACTCTGTTCCCTCATCATTCCATAACTTCTTTGGTTTCCTTTTATCCCGATCAAATATTGACTTAAAGGCTAACATTAAAGTATCACCCCTTTTATTTTTTAAAGGGACAACCCAGGCAAATCTACTCCTCAAATCAATAACGGTTAAAGCATACCTGTATCCCCTGTCATTATTCAATTCAATTAAATCAGCGGACCATATGTGGTCGGTGTATTTAGAATAAACCTTCCTTCTTTTAAACTTTGTGATTATAGGTTTGTGTAATTCTTCAGCCAAAAGCTCCTCAGTCTTGATGACATCATTAGAGCCTAATAGTTTTTTGAGGAATAACCAAGACCAAGTTTCAATTTAGCATTTATCAAATTTCTCACAATAAACCTATCAACTTTCTCTCTCAACGTTGGATTTTGTATCAAAGACAAATTATACAACATTTCGCTGTCGCCTTTATGTTTTTCAGTCAACGTAGTGGTTTTCCCATAAGCAATATCATGCTTCATACACACTTCGTCAACCCTATTTGTAGGTTTAGACCAAGGTTTAGGATTGTCAGCCTCATCTAATCTTTTATCCAGGTTTGTTCCTGGACCACAGAAAGAATACCCTGGAAGGTGTAATTCCCCTGGAATTCCAGTTGTTGTAAATTTACTTCCTGACAGAAACTTTTGTATGTCTCCTCCTCTTTTAGGTGAGATGAATTGGCACTTTTTAGAGCCACATACTTGACATATTCCTTTTTGATAAACTCTATTATTTTTAGCTTTAACATAAGATATTTTTAGATTTAGTTTTCTTTTTACATTTGAGACAATAACTCATATTTATTTATCAGAAAAATTCCGACAGAGTATCAAAACCTTTTTGTTTTTTAACATATACATTTCTATCTTAATTTTTAAAACATAAAGAATCCTAAGGAATGCCTTCACTCTCTCCTCCATTTATTTACAAATAAAAACTAACTAAAGCCAATGACACCAACATCATCAATCACATAATCTTTTCCTTCTTCTTCTTCACCACTTTCTCGTTTAAATCTCCTCCCTGAAATTGAAGACATTGACGTTGTTATTTTTGAAACCATTATCTTCATAAGAGTTGTTAATTCTTTAATTTCCTCTTCGGTGCGTTGAGATTGATTTATTTGCTGTAATACACTCAATCTTTTACGAATCTCACTGATTTCCATCTTTTTATATTTTTCCTCCCTCTCTCTTTGCTCCCTTTCCTCCCTCTCTTCCTTCTCTCTTTTCTCCCTTTCCTCCTTCTCCCTTTTCTCTCCTTCCTCCTTCTCCTTTTTCTCCCTCTCCTCCTCCTTTTTCTCCCTCTCCTCCTTCTCCTCCCTCTCCCTTTCCTCCTTCTCTCTTTTCTTTCTTTCCTCCTTCTCTTCTTCAACTCCTTCCTCATCCCTTGCTACCCTTGAGTTTGAACCCCAAAGAATATTATACATATACTCATCTGGATTTTGAGATATTCTTGTATCTATAATTATTTTTCTCATAATAGGATACCAATAAGATTTGTTGACGATTTCTAAAAGTTTTATATTTCATAACTTTGAGAAGTTCATTTTTATTTAATATTTTAAACAAGTCTCTATTTGTGGGTTTAACAATATCAGTATAAGGCCAGTTTTTAATGACAAAATTCCCATGTATATGCTCCAAATCATAAGGTATGTAATACCGAGCACCCTTTTCTTGTAGGTATCCTTGAATACAAAAATTATAATTCTCTTGTAGTCTTCTTCCTGCCATTTATGTATCAGAAATATATGTGAGATTAATATTATGACAGGTAATACCACCCCATCTTCCCACTACCAAATTGGTTTGTATTCCTTGGCTTTCTATCCTTATCTCATGGCCTTCCTTCTTTGTCATGCTAACCATCGCTATACTATCATATATTTTTCATTTCTTAAAACCATGTATTTGTTGTTTATTAATTGTACTTCCACATAAATCCTTATCCTCACCAAGTGGATAATATTCTTCTGTACGAGACCGATTCAAATCATGTAGGTCTTCTATGTTTAATGAAAAAGACGAATTATACCCTAAATCAGGCATATCGTACCCCCATTTATTAATTCGCATATTAACTATATGTCCTTCTTTATAAAATTCAATTGTAAGCAGGTAGTTAAATTCAATGAGGAAAGGTGTATGGTCAGTATAACCAGGTGTTGTGGTTGTAAATTTTACTTGTTTAACAAAACGTGCTGTTTTCTTTAAAAATATATATTGTGATAAATCACTAAATCTAATTAAGTCATTTGCATCTGTAGGGTTTGGATAATTGATTAATTTATAAGTATTCTTCATATTAATATTTTTACTTACACTATATTTTTGTCGTTCAGCCTGTGCCTTTGTATAATAATTTGATAAATCAATATCCTGAGAGGATTTTTCAAAGATAGAACCATCTTTTCCAACATAAGTCATTTATATTAGATTAAAAATGATATCATAAAAATTTTCATTATTGTTGAGTTGAAATAATACATATAAACATAATTGACCACAACATTTAGAATTAATTTCTTGAACTTGAAATGTTTGATAAACACCATTCTGTAAGAATTGTATTACTTCAACAGGTGGTGGCATACCATAACTATCAAAATAATATTTATCCTGACTATTATGAATACAAACCCAATGAGAACCATTCTGTGTGTCTAAATTCATAATAATATTCTTTGTATTCTTATTTATATGTATTAATTCATCTCTCATACAAATAACCACATTATCAATTTTTAGTGTTTTACAATACTTAGCTAGTTCTATATTTGACGTTTTATTCTTTCCAAATTGTTTAAACCATTTATCCATTTATTTATGAGAAAGATACAATCCATTACCCCGTTTAGTTAGTTTAACACCCGCTTGAGCGATAGAGGAAAGCATATCTCCAACCAACAATCTAGCTTTATCAGGTAGACTTTCAAGTTTTTGAGCAAAATCTACAATTACACCACTTCCACTAATTTGTTTCTCCAACTCCTTGTTATGTCTTTCCAATTCTTTTTGAGCTTTTAGTTGTGCCTTCCTTTCGTTAGCAGTTTTTACCGCTGCTGAAATACCACCAGTCAATGCTCCCGCCACACTTAAACCAGCAAATAAAGGAATTAGGAACGGGAGAAATCCTCCTCTTGACTCGTCTATTGAATATTTCTTTAACATAGGTTTCGTCATTTTAATTTTAAGTGATCCAACATCATTTAGTGTTTTTACTTGTGTGTGTGTGAGTAAAACATCAATTCTTACAGCTCCTTTTCTTTGAATTGTATTAACATTAATAATACAAGGCTTTTGATTTTGAATACAAGATGTTAATTTATTAAGATTGATTTGATTAACATATACCCCAACCATTTATTTATGAGAAAAAACCTATGTGATATTAATCATAACACCATTATCTGTATTAATCTGTAATTCTGTTTCCTCCAAAAGCAAACAATATGCATTAACCTCTTCACTCTCCCCTCTTTCAATGTATAGAGAAGTATCCACTCGATTAGACTTTATAGTTTCCTTTTGAGAACTCAGGTCAATTGCGTAGATTGTATAAAGTTTTTGAAACGCAACCATATCCAAAATAGGATCATTATTACCATTACTTTCACACACCTTTTGGTAGGACTTGTAGGCTTCCGCATAATCATTTTTTTCCCAATCAATTTCCAATCTATCTCGCGGATAAAATGTGCCATCAAGAGAAACCCGAAGTTGTTTCACCTTAGCATTATCACTCAGGGCATTATTCTTATTAGTACCGTCCTCTCCATCTGGTTTTTTAAAAATGAGCCAGAGGTATTGTGGCTTTCCTTGAAGAACACCCAAATTCCAAGTGTAGGTAGTGTGTTCCAGTTTAACGTGTTGACATCTTCTTTTAAGGTATGATACATTTAGCGGTTTCTTTGAGTTAAGTCTTCTATTTAACATCTCTTCCATTTTAAGATTAGGAGTATATTCACTGATATACCAACACAAATCATTAATAACAAATTTATTATTTTCTCCAAAAGCATTTTCAACCCCAAAAAGCAATCTATTTACATTATCATTCCTTTGTAGTTGAAATCTAATTTTAAGCCCATACAAAACTTTATCATAATCACAAAATCCAAATATACCTTTCAGAGGTACTGCTACGGTAAAACTATTCTCAGCTTTTGTGTCATCATTATACATTGCCTTCCTTTGACTATAACCGGGGTCAGCATTTGTTCCCGTTGACATATCAGGAATAAAACCTTCAACAGCTCCCTTACCCATTCTATCACTAAACGAATATAGTGTAAATTTCATCATTTCAGATGTAGCAGAGACATAATCAACTGCTTCAACCTCTTGTGTTCCAATATACAGGCGGACACTGTCAAACATTTTCCAGAAGAAATCATTTACGAGTGTAGCATTAGTATTATTCGCAGCCTTAGTGAATTTAAATTTACACAGCAAGAAACTATCAGCTATATTCAAGTAAGTTTGTTGATTATTTATTTCAAAACTTTTGGTTCCATTTGAATTCCAGTCTGTTCCTGTTATAGCATTTACCTTAAAATAGTCTTCCTTTTTAGTGGAGTTTGAAATGATAATCGTATCATCCAAATCATAGATACTATCAATCGCTTCCATACTTGTATTTATATAGTATTAAAATCGTTGAAACCCTGACCCAAGTATTTTAATGATTTTTTGTCGTTCTTGTGAAGATAGTTGAGTTTTACCTTTTTTTATTTCTTTGATTGCTTGTAATTTATGAGACTCCTTTTGAGCATCTTTTATACTCTTTATAGCACCCGCAACGGAGCCCACGGCAGAAGCAGTTGAACCAATTAGGTCTTTATGTTTAAGGATGGTTGAACCAATACCCATTAGAGTATCAATTATCCCATCTCCTTTATTTCGAAATTGATGACCTACACCTCGTTGTCTCTTAGGTTTATAGTATCCTCTACCCACATACCTTGTATCGTATGGTGAAAGGTACATGCCCTCCCCTGTAATTATTTTATATTTTCCCAACTCGTGTTTTCTCACAATAACCATTATTTATTTATTGAAAAACTTCACGTAGGTGAATTCTGATGGATATAATTTCATCATTAAAGGATATCATACGATTATCTTGGTCGGTTATCCTAAAATTTACTCTGTATATGGTTTTTCCTGACACAGGTAAATAGACAAGATTTTTTGGTTCCATATTAAATTTATAACCAATCGGGGTTGAGTATGCACTGAATGAAAATATTGTATTTGTTCTTATTCCATCGTTATAAGCACCATCAATCAAATCACAATGAATTAATACTGAATTTATACCGGAGGATATTTGGATAACATTATCACTGTAAAACGTCCCGTTATTTTCAATCTTTTTTGAAGAGAAACCCAATAGCTCTCTAAACGAATTTTCAATCGTGAAATCAACTTTATAATTATTTTTAAGTTTAATAGTTGATTTTGAAGTGTGTTTTTGAATATATATTACAATATTTTTTGGTTCATCACCTTTTTCTTTCATAAGGCGAGAGACTTCTGAAGATATTTGAGAAATCTCGTAAGCTCCAGGTGAAACGGTTATAGTTTTATATCCACTTCCTGGATTATAACTAAACTTGTTGTTTTTCTCTGTGATATTAAACAAGGTATTATAAGTTTCCATCGACAATAAAGATGCCTCATATTAGGTAAAGGGGTCAAGTTGTAGTGGGTAAGGGAATGAAGCTGTGTAATCGCTCGTTGTGAAATTAAAACTAAGAATTGTGCTTCTCATCTTATTTAATATCTAATAAAATATCTTTGTATTGACATTTATTAATTATTTTCATATTCATCAACTGATCTAAAATGGCTGAGGATTCATTAAAACAATTGTTGTTTCCAGCCTTCTTACTACCTAACAACAATAATAGCTTATTAACTAATTGTGATGGGTCATTTGGAAGAAAACTAACACCCGAACCAAGCTTACTTAAAGCATCAATAATATGTTTCTCCTTCTCATTCTTCTTACTTTTACCAGCAACAGAAACTCCATAATCAAGTGCATTTAGCAACTCAATATAAACCCTATCTTCCTCTCTTTCCATATCAAGTGGTTCCTCAAAATATTTTGAACCGCTGAATCCGAGGTTTGTTAGAAGAAACATTAATCTTGGAGTTAATTTAACATTTGGTTGAGTAGAACTCAAGAACATCAATTCATCATGAAATATCAATACCTTTTCTTCCACAAGATGAAACACTGCTGGTTCTTCTGTTGGAATGAGACCTGCTCTGGTTTTTGAATCTGCCAAATATTCATTGTTTTGAAGAGCTTCCACTACATAATTAGGGGGTTGATTTACCTCCTCAAGTTTCTGAAATAATTCTTCATCATTATATTCTAATTTTCCAAGTTCTTGTTTTGTTATCTGACTAAAATCTTTGAGCATTAGAAGTTTTTTCGGAGTAAATTCTACCGTGGGAACTGTAGGGTATTGAGTTTTTAAAAGCGGTTTAAAAAATTTCTCTTGTTTTCTTTCAAAGGCTTCTTCACCAGTTAGTTTCTGTCTCCGTTTCTTCTTTATCTCTTCCTGTTGCTTTACAACTTTTGAAACCAACTCTTGATGTTCTTTAAACTTTCTTACTCTTTCTTCGGCATTCATTTTCTGTATTTATTTATTGAAAAATATCATTTAATGAATTGTAAAGGTCAATGGGAAAATTTCCTTTTCTTCATCATTATAGTAAATGTGTTGAAATAAATCCTTTTCTTTAAATATTTCATCAAATTCTTTATTGGTATTAATACGAGTTGTTATTTCTTCTTCACTAATACTTGTATCTCTGCTTTTCATACGTTTGCGTTGAGTCTCCTCATCGATATCAAAACCGAATGATAAAATCTTAACTCCATCACCACACAATTGTTTAATAATTTGTCTCATTCCTTCAGGATTAGTTTCTAAAATCCCAAGACCATTAGATTTTACTTTATTTAACTCACTCTTACAATGTGAATATTTTGTAGAACCAAGAGAGACCTCCTCAAATATTTGACCTTCGTTCCTCAATCGCATATGTTCCTCCATTGAAATGTAGTAATAATCTTTCCCTTCTACTTCTCCTGGTCGCTTTGCTCTGGTTGTAGTACTCACAAAACGAATCATAGGGTGTTTTTAAAAAAAACTTACAATCTTTTCATTTTTACTATTCAAGAGTTTAGATTTATGAAAGTTCTTTCCAGAAGCAGATTTACCCACAAGGTTAATAATAACAGTTATCATTTATATATGTAACTAGACGACCCATGACCCGTTGGGTCAGTCAGTTTGAATAGATATGAGAATAGAACTAAAGCGAACGCTGGACATCATCAGGGAGATTATTTGGGCCAGCAAGCCATAAGGCTCACCTCTCCAGCGTTCTAAATCACTTATCTGTGACATGTGATTTCGGCCCTTATCTCCGATCACGTTTTTTTTTTTTTTTTTTTTTTAGAAAAAACACGCGACCCGTGGACTACCACGATTTTGTTGTCAGAGGACACTTCTGATGACGATGTTCTTTGTCGACGATCCTCCATTTACATAAACTCGCACGTTCTCTTTCCTCTTCCCTCGACTGAGCGCCATATACAGCTGACCATGCTGGAAGACCGGTTTCTCCAGGTAGACCAGCACATTCTCCATAGTTTGCCCTTGCGCCTTATGGATCGTCATTGCGAAGCAGGATTGTATGGGGAACTGGCAGCGCTGCAAAGGGATATCCTCAGCTTCCGACAGATTTAGTCGGATCCGAGGGAGCATTACAGTTTCGCCTTCAAACGTTGAACTTATGATCCTCGCAACTATAATATTTCGAAGCATGTCCTCAACAATCATGCGCGTCCCGTTGCAAAGTTTCGGAGGGTCCAAGTTCCGCATCAAAATGATAGGGGATCCTTTTTTGAGCTCGAGGTTGTGCGGCGGCAATCCCGAGACTTCAACGGAATCTAGGAATTCCGTTGGGAAGTGCGTCGCATCAGTACCCTCAGTCACACTGTTGAACACAGCATACTCCTTGCTAGCACCAGGGAACCTTGTGATGCATCTTGAATTGATGTTTCGCATCATATCGTTGAGGGGCACTAATATAGACCTTGCTGAAAAAACCTCCATCGGATTGGCGAATGATGGATATATGGTATCGATGCACTCATCGAGCCCACTCGCTGTCAGCAGTATATCCTCTGGCAAATCTATCTCATCATCCGCATTTTTCTCGATTCTATCCTCGCCGATGTCGAGCAAAAATCTTGAAAACTGCCCACTTCCGTCGGTCAGTCGCATATTAGTTCTCAAGTGAAACATTCCAAAGCTCTGCCATAAGTAGGACTTCTTTATGCACGCATTCTCAACGTCAGCATCACACCCTCTTTTCACCACGGGCAGAAGTTGACGGAAATCACCACAGCATATCGTCAAGATCCCTCCAAAAGGCTCGTCTTTGTCACATACATCATGCAACGTGCGATCCACAGCCTCGAAACTCTCTCTCCTGATCATAGGACACTCATCCCACACGATGAGTTTTGTACTTCGAAAGAGGTCTGCGATAGTGGAATTTTTATCGATGTTGCATACGCCATCTTCCCTCGGTGTCAGAGGGATTTGGAACCTTGAGTGCGCTGTTCTTCCACCAGGCATGAGGGTAGCAGCTATGCCAGATGAGGCCACCGCAAGGGCAACTTCTCCACTCGCTCTCACTTTAGAGAGAATCAGGTTAATAAGAAACGTCTTCCCTGTGCCTCCAGGCGCGTCAATGAAAGTCATTGATGACTGATTCGTGCGGATGCAACCGCATGCAAAGTCATAGACAACTCTCTGCTCATCATTGAGCAGAAGCTGCCTTTCGTCTATGATTCGCTGTTGTTCCTCCATGTCGTATTGGAGTTCTCTCAGTAGGTGAATGTTGGCAATCCCTTCATGACGAAGAACAGTCGTTGGAGTCGGCAAGTGAAAATGTGCAACAGTTCTGTTCAACTCAACAATTGCAGTTTCTGCTGCAAATACGATAGAGCCAAGTCATGATGGCGCTCGTTGATGGCAATATTGGGATCATTTGCAGATCGTCGATGAGCTAGAAGATAATCTTCAGCCATAGCGTCCTTGAAACGTTCCCATAGATCCAATGGATTGTCGACTTCACTTTGTGTGAGGAGCACAACGAACAAATCCCTCATGGGTCTGGGAAGGCGTGTCCTCTCCGCATCCTCCAGAGTCTCGCGCCAGACAGCGTCTCCTTGCAGCAAACCCATTTCTCTGCAAGCGTCTTTGAATGTGGGTAGAATGACATTATCACACGTTCTCAGGACTTCGAACGAAGTCGGCCCTCTCACGTGGTGGAGGAGTAGTCGGAAATAGTACAGGTCACCAGTACGCGGCGAAACAGTGTAAACTCGTCCCAATATGTCATCCTCAAACATTCCAGGGTTGCCCTCCACCGGTCTGCCCTGTTTTCTTCGTTGCCATCTCTTCTTGGTCCATGTATAGAATCTCGGAACATCCACGTACAACAGTGTCTTAGCGAAATGGTCACGTCTGCAAAGATCCATAAACTCTGTCAACGTGGTTTTGGCCATATTGGGATTATTTCTTTGTTCACGAACGTTCCCAGCAAAAAATACCTGTTGTTCATTTGGCAGATGTACTCCTAAACGGATAACGGCCGGCTTCCTGTCATGGACTGAGAATCCAAGAATGGAGGCAACAGCCTCTGAAGGTCCAATGTATCTACCCGTCAAGTACTCCGTTATCTCGTCGTTTGTGCGCAGTGCATACGTAGCTTGATCGCTACCTTTCATGGCATACTTAATAACATACTTGATCGACTTTATAGAGCAGCATATTTCAACGTTGATGTGGCAATCAAACGTTTTCAGGAGATAGAGATTATGGGGAACAACCCACTGATTTGTAACAGGTCGTCGTTGCCTCCCTTCTTGGTGCCCTTCAAATCCTCCCATTTCTGGGGATCTTCTTCTATATATGGGGTACGAATCGTCTCCGCACCGTGTGTACGGAGCATATGACCGCGGGTATCTGTGTCTGCATGCTCCATTCTTCCAGCATCCAGTTGCTGTGGAACAATATGGACCATGGATCATGTGCTTCAACACCAGTCTGTGTCCCTCTGGATCTTCATCGGGATCTGGTATTTCAGCTTGTACAAATCGATCATTGTCTTGTGGTCTCGGCTTTGAAGCTTCATCGAGCCACAGCAAACAGTGTATGTGAGGGAGACCTCGCTTTTGGTACTCCACACACACAACGTGAGCGATACAGTTCCCGAAGAAGCCTTCTGATCCAGTGAGGTATTTAATGAACACCGTTTTCTTCAACTCGAACACTCTCGCAATGAGATCCGGTCTGTCATTCTCACTTTGGTGAGGAAACAGGTTATTGGAGATTTCAGGCCACTTTGGATTACACGTCATAGTGATGAAGTAGGTCGCGTTACCATATTTTCTTACGTACATCATGGCATCTTGACATCGCTCCATCATATACCTCGGCCCCCCTACAAATGTCGATGACAGTAGTACGCGGCGTCCGATGTTGGACAAATCGTCATTGTCATTGAGAGCATCAGTGAAGCCACTGTATGTAGCAGACCTCAGCGATGCCTGGTTCAGTCTTATAAACGCCAATCTTGTGCCTTCCATATTGGCTGCCATATCAACAAGATACTGCTGGAACAGACGCCCCCCTCTGAGGAGGTAGTTGAACTCATCCTCGTGGTTCATTATTCGGTAGGAGTAGTATTTCATGGCAGTCAATCTCCTGCCATTGGTCATGTTCATTTCGGGCTGCCATCCGTCATCTCCGAATGGGAAGAAGAGAACATACTGGAGTGCGTCGTAAGAACGGTGCAACTCAGAAATACTTTGCAGCGCTCCTCCTCTTGCTTTCAATACAATGTGACGCGCTGTAGCTTGAGGATCGACAGTATTCTTCACAACGACACCCACTTCATCAGCGATTTGACCATTGAACCTCCTCTCATGTTCATCAGCTGGTCTCCTGTTGGGATCAATAAGAACGAACGCCTCTGGCAAATTGCCTATTTCCTCGCGTGCCATGCGGAACGAGTGAACGTAAGGATTCACTTGTCTCAGCACGGTCTCTAATGCTCCAACTACATCACGGTGAATACCAGCATTGGTGAGTATCCGCATCCTCAACTGTACGCTGTCATGTGGATCTAAGAAATAAATTTGGAGGAATTTCGGTTGTTCATCCGCATTTGGCAAGAAGGAACCGATACGATGATGTATTTGACCCTGAATTATGACCGATGGGCTCCATGCACCATGCCGAGGAGAAACTTGGCTTCCTCCAAATGATGTCATTTGAAATAGACAGTTGTATTGTCTGATGTTCCTGCGGAATTCGTTCGCTGTGGGTCCATCGCCGGCAAACAGATTGTGTAATTGATGGGGTAAAGGTCCCAGATTTCCCAAGGACACCTTTCCATTCGTGCAGCAAAAATGAGCTGTTTCACCTTGGAAAAGAAGCGCTCTACAATGTGGACAAATCTTGTCCATCGCACCGACGTCAGCATAAGTGAAATTTCTTGCATTCTGCGCGTTTCTCTGCCTTGTCTCAAGAACTTCCCTTATCCTATCTCTTTCTCGCTGCTCCTGAAGACGCTGTGCCGTCTCCTCTGCAGATTCTGCATCTCTCCTCATACGATCTCTTTCTTGCTGCTCTTGATGGCGCTGTGACGTCTCCTCTGCAGATTCTGCATCCCTTTGCAAGCTGACTCTCTCTCGTTCCTCCTGAAGACGCTGCGCCTTCACCTCCTCCGTCTCAGCACTCCTTCTCATCCTTGCCCTTTGTCTTTGCAGCTGAAGGCGCTGTGACCTTTGCTCAGGCGTTTCAGCATGTCGTCTCTTCCTTTGGCTTTCTCGTTGCTGCTGAAGACGTCGTGATCTCCCATCGTCTGTTTCAGCACCCCTCGGAGATACTGCTTCCACACGAGAACTTGAAGGAATGTTGCTATTCGCGTCCATAGACGTGAGGTGTGATTCGTTGTCCGCGTCCGTAGCGCCGTCGGAGGGTTGATACGACATTCTTCCTGCAAATAGTATTGTTTTTGTGCTATCGTTTTGCCGATCATCAAATGACAAATAAATTACATTGTGACAATTAAAGATTTCAAATAAACCTATTTAAAGTGTATGCGCATATAAATAATTAAAAAAATCGAAGAAATATCTCTCGGTAATTTCCTGAAACATTTTACTTCCGGGTAATAATGTTGAATGAAATAACGAAGATATATACTGTATGCCTGTTATTTTAGGCGGTGTATTTTCGTATATCAACGTGGCGCGATTTTTAAAATATATCTCTGCAATTTCCCGTGTGTGCGTGAATGTTCTCAATTATTTCTTTTACCGAGTCTAAAACCATCGATAAAAACGAAATCAGATGGAAGCGGTAATAATAAAATAAATCGAAGAAATATCTCTCGGTAATTTCCTGAAACATATTTTTGACGATCATCAAATGACAAATAAATTACATTGTGAAAATTAAAGATTTCAAATAAACCTATTTAAAGTGTATGCGCATATAAATAATAAAAAAAATCGAAGAAATATCTCTCGGTAATTTCCTGAAACATATTTTACTTCCGGGTAATAATGTTGAATGAAATAACGAAGATCTATACTGTATGCCTGTAATTTTAGGCGGTGTATTTTCGTATATCAACGTGGCGCGATTTTCTTCCCGTTTTTTTTCAACCGAGTCTAAAACTATGTTAGCGACTGTGAAAAATGAAACGATATATCGAATTTGATTTGAAATAAAGCTGGGAGAGAGAGCAAGACACCACGGGCCTAGAAAACAGGCCTCAAAGCTATGCGAGTTAATAAAATGGTGGATATTACTACTCTCTCAAAGGGGTAAGCCACGCCCCCGGACCGATCGAATGTTACACACAAACACGCAAGATTTCAATTTTATAATTATATAGATTATGTTTAAAATAAAAATACATCCTTTAATATCTCATCTTGTTTCACAACAATATATTTATATTTTCCAATCGTGTGTTTCATATAATTTTCAAATTCTTTTTTACTACATAACGTAGAGCAATTATCTCTCCAAAAATTATTTACATCTATTGAATTTAACTTAAATAAAATAAAAGTATTAGCATTGTTTCTTATTGAGCGTCGAGGGAGTTGAAAATATGACTGACTAAGATATATACAATTACAAGAAGAATGTCTCCCTCTTGTATAGTAGCTATCCATTACTGTTTGGTTTCTCTCATTAACACAATCATCAAAGATGACGAGGTTCTTTTTTGATTTATCTAAATCTTGAGGTGAAGGTATATCATCCGTATTATCACTGAGAATACAAGTTATGGGTTTTGGTTTCGATTTTGATTTCTGTGTATCACAAAATAATTGTATTATATCTTCAATATTATAATCATTTAGTTTGTTTTGAAGTTTAAATAAACCGATAATGTCTTCCTTTTTAAGACCTGCATTAAAACCCTGTGAGAGTAGTTGATACTCGGGTTGAAAACTAGACTTTGTAAAAATTATTAAATGATCATAATCTAAAAAATTAGGACCAAGGAGCATCTTTAAAAGTAAACAGGTTTTTCCACATCCGCTTGAACCAACTATTAGACATCTCAATGAATTTGGAATGTTTTTATGGTTATTAAATTTTATCTTATTTTCCCAAACGGGTAAAAAATCATTCATTTATATATTTGGAAAACAAGTCATCTAACTTTTTTTGAGCTATTTTAGAAACTCTATATTTTATCCTGAGTTCGGGTTTAATTTCAAAATAATTCATTATTTTATTTATATAGTATCTTGTATTAACATTTCCATTAAAATTATTTTGAATAATAAATATCATTAAACCCTTA
Organism: Myxine glutinosa; assembly: GCF_964187855.1. Taxonomy (NCBI): domain Eukaryota; kingdom Metazoa; phylum Chordata; class Myxini; order Myxiniformes; family Myxinidae; genus Myxine; species Myxine glutinosa. The sequence goes on along the minus strand of NW_027616374.1, from coordinate 115,873 downwards.
TACATTTCCTCAATACAAATAGTCTCTTCCCTTGAAAGAAATGGTGTATTATCATCACAATACTTAACATTCATCTCTCTTAATAATCTTGTAAAGTAATTCATTTTTGGTTCTAATTTAAAAGAGTTATATATATTTTTACATTTTTTATTATCATTAATTAAAATTAAATCACAGAAAATACATTGTTCATATGAACCCTCATTATTAAGCCCTATTCTATCACAAGCCGGACAATTCTCTAATTTATCATATGGAGAGTCTGGAAATTCTAAATATCCTTCAGAAATTATCATATTTATATAGTAAATTTTTACTTAAACTAAACGCAAGTTTATTCATTAATAAATACAATGTTTCAAAGCACAAAAGACAAATTTCAATCAATCTCTACTTCGGTGGAAGATATAGAAAAATATGTCAAAGATGTTAAATTGAACAAAGATAAATATGGAAATTTTTGGGTAAAACCAGTTATGGAAAATAACATGAGCCCCTCTATTTCATTTAAAGGAAGAGCTCTAACTATACCTGGAAAGACATCCATTAAAGTAAATCTAACAAAAGTTTCTCCTCTACTCCTGGCAATTTATTCAAAGCTTGAAAAAGTGATTGACCACGATACTTTGAAAAAGAATGATAAGACCATCAACAATACTCGTGGAGAAATTTGTATTTACTTTAATAATCCAAAGGGTGTAGATCTAAGTAAAATGAATGATGTTAATATTTCTGGTGAAATGTCATTTCGTTCTATGATAGTTAGAGATTATTTAAAGATAACTTTTGATATTAAAAATGTAGAGATTGAATCCGTTAATGAAAGAAAGTATATTGGTATAGATGGAAAGGTTTTTTCTGCTAATTAAATATGAGTCATTACAGCAGTGAAGATTTTACTATTTCATTGAACTCGGACGATAGTGATGATAGTATTTCATTGAACTCGGACGATGGTGATGATAGTATTTCATTGAACACAGATGATAGTTATGATACTAATAGTTTGTGCTCAAATGATAGTTATGAGAGTAGCTTTATTGATGACTCTGAGTATGATTCTGAGTATTCATGTGATAGTTATGACTTCGATGATTCTGAGTGAAAAAGTGTTTTAGTTTAAGCACAGCGATATCTATCTATAATTCCAGTAATCTCTGTGTGTATGTTTGTTTGTTTGTTTGTTTGTTTGTATGTCTGTGACCGCTGTTTCTCGACAACTACCGGTCCGATATACTTGAAACTTGCCAGGTATATTGCTGGGGACCCGAGGATGTGCCTTTTCAAGGTTTTAAATTAATCGCAGAAGTAGTTACCGAGCTATGTCCAAAAAACGATTCAACCAATCAGAGAGCAGCGAGCTATCACGTGTGCCGAACGTGGCGAACACACTCTGCCTCGGATGGCACATTTGAGAGCGTATTCATTTATTTCCCGTCGGCAAACTATGTTGCCGTTAAACTATGTTTTAAAACTAATTATAAAACTAATTAAAACTAATTTGCGATTCATCGTAACTGCGATTTGCGAACTTCCGGACAGTGAGGACTGCACTTCCGGCATCCAATCACAGAACGCGTTATTGCGTAGGCGTGGCCGATGTGAGAGCGAGCAGCGAGCCGAGCCCAGCGCGTGCGCCATTACGGTACGTAATTCGATTTCTCCGGAGAAAATAATAATTTCTCGATTTCTTATGCGCATTATTTCTCCCAATTCAGTCAGAGCGAAGGGCGGAAGCGAAGAGCGTTGTTTTTTTTGTTTACGGGCGTACGGGTGGGGTAGAGCGTACGGGTAGCGTTTTTTTTTTTTTGGCACATTTGAGAGCGTATTCATTTATTTCACGTTGGCAAACTATGTTGCCGCTATGTTGCCGTTAAACTATGTTTTAAAACTAATTAAAACTAATTTGCGATTCTTTCGCTTTCCTGCGCATTTGTGCACGCTATGGCGATTTCTTTACCAAACTCCGCTAGCCGTTAGCTTTGGACCAAACCATTTCATGTAAATAGAGGGGGGGGGATTGTCACCGTACTCGCAAGCCGTTAGCTTTGGACCAAACCATTGCATGTAAATAGAGGGGGGGGGGGGATATACTTTTAGATATATATATAGTACGGGCATGCCCTAGTATATATAAAACGGAGCTGTAAAGCTCAAAAGTGTTTTATTTTAAGCACAGCGATATATATAAAACACCACGTTTTCTCACGCTATAAATATGGTTTATTGTGATACTTGCGAGAAGGAAGTAAAATATTATAAACAACATATTCTCACCGCAAAACATACATACAACATTCTTAACAAACTTTCCCCTCTTCCACCTAAAACAAAACATTGTAAGGTCTGTAAAACAACCATCCTCAAGAAGGGGTTTAAAGCCCATCTTAAAACTAACAAACACTTGTCAAAATTGTTTACTATTAAAAACTCTGATGGTGCATTCAAAGGACATATTAAAATAAGAGTCTTTAACTTCAAACCTCCTGAACCAGAGTCTATAGTTGATGCTGTAGAAATAGTTAAACCTGCTGTTCAAACGTTGATTGAAAAAACACTAAAAGAAATGAAACCACTTAAATTTTATATGGGAGTAAAATTAGAAATGACAAAGGACGAAGGAGTTATAGATACACCATACATGAGAACTGAGCCACACTTTATATCTTCATATCAAGATTTTAAAACATCAGGAGTCTATGATGATATTAAATGATATGATATTAAACAAGAGCAAGATGTGGATAATTCAATCGTAGGAAGTGGATTCAATATAGGAAAAATATTTACATAGACATTCATATTCTTAAATCAGATCCTCTAAAAGCTTCTTCTTACATTGATTTACCCAGTGTTATCAAAAATAGAAAAGCAGTTATCAATATCAAAAATAAAGACAATAAATGTTTTCTCTGGTCTATTCTAGCACACTTACATCCCCCACATTTTCATGATGAAAGAGTATCTCATTATAAAAAATATGAGAATACATTAAATACGAAAGATCTAAAGTTTCCGATGACTTTAAATGATATTCCTAAATTTGAAAAGTTGAATAATTTATCAGTTAATGTTTATGGTCTAACAGAAACAAACAACATTCAGGTTGTAAAGCTTTCTGACAATTGTAAACAAACTCATATTAATCTTCTATATTTTAATTCAGACGAAAATTCACATTATACATACATCAAAGATATAACAAAATTAATAAAACCACAAGTATGTAAAAGAACAAATAAAATATATATTTGTATGCGTTGTCTTAACTTCTTCCATACACAAGAAAGATTAGATAAACATTCAAATTATTTTGGTGAACATAAATCAACGGTAATCAACATGCCTAAAAAAGACTCAAAGATCACATTCAAAGATGAAAAGAAAACAATAAAACATCCATTTGTTATATATGCTGATTTTGAAAGTATTTTAGAAAAAATTGATACTGCTTCTCCAGATCCAAAAGAATCATACACAAATAAATATCAAAAACATACTCCTTGTGGTTTTTGTTATTATATCAAATCATCCGTTGGTGATAAATATAACAAGTTAGAGATGTATAGAGGCTCAAATACCCCAGAGGAGTTTGTGAAACGACTAGAAAAAGACTGTGTTCGATTAACCAAGATAATGAGAGAAACCAATAAACCAATGTCCTTAACAAGTAAAGAAAAAAGGGAATTTATAAAAAACAATGTCTGTCATATTTGTGAGGAGAAAATTGGTAAAGGTCGAAAGGTTAGAGACCATTGTCATCTCACTGGTAAATATAGAGGTCCGGCTCATCAAAGTTGTAATATTAATTATCAACTCCCCTCTTTCATTCCTGTCTTTCTTCATAACAACGCTCATTATGATACACATCTATTTATCAAGGAACTCTCAAAGACTTCTGGAAGTATCTCAGCAATTCCAAACACGGATCAGAAATACATTTCATTCACAAAAACAATTCACACATCTCCTATTACTCATATAAGATTTCTTGATACATTTAAATTCATGGCAAGTCCATTGGCTAACTTGGTTCAAAATCTAAAAGAGTTTCCATGTCTTTCAGAGTATTTTTTAGATAAAGATTTTCTAACACAAAAGGGAATTTACCCCTATGACTATATGGACTAATTTGAGAGATTCAATGAAACACAACTTCCTTTAAAAGAAAATTTCTATAACAAATTAAATAATAGTCATATATCTGATAAAGATTATGTACACGCACAAAATGTTTGGGAAAAATATAACATCAAGAATCTTGGCGAGTATCATGATTTGTATCTCAAAACTGATGTGCTTTTATTGGCCGATGTATTTGAAGCCTTTAGATCTGTTTGTCGCACTGGATATGGATTGGATCCTGCTCACTACTACACAGCACCTGGATTGGCCTGGAGTGCGATGTTGAAAATGACAAAACAAGCTTTGGATTTGATAACCGATGTTGATATGCTTTTGATGATTGAAAAGGCAAAGAGAGGAGGAATTTCACAAGTCTGTTCAAAGAGATATGCTAAAGCAAATAACAAGTACATTCCAAATTATGATCCATCGGTAGAGAGCTCCTACTTGATGTATTATGATGCGAACAACCTGTATGGCTGGGCAATGTCTCAGGCTCTTCCTTATGGAAAACTTAGATGGGTAAAGGAAAAAGATTACAAAAAGGTTTTACAAGATGTATGTATCTCTACACAAAAAGAATTGGATGATTCAAAGGTTGGTTATTATTTTGAGGTCGATTTGAAATATCCAGAGGAACTTCATAACCTACACAAAGATCTCCCATTTGCTTGTGAAAAGGAAAGTCCAAAGAAGGAGTGGTTAAGTGATTATCAACAATCATTTAATATAGGTGAATCAACAGAAAAATTACTTACTACATTATATAACAAGAAAAATTATGTTCTACACCAAAGAAATTTGCGACAATATTTATCAAAAGGTCTAAGAATAGAGAAGATCCATAGGGTTCTAAAGTTCAATCAAAGTCATTGGTTAAAGGGGTACATTGATTTTAATACACAAAGAAGAACAGAGTCAAAAACAGATTTTGAGAAAGACTTTTATAAATTGATGAATAATGCGGCCTTTGGTAAGACTATGGAGAATGTGAGGAAAAGACAAAATATCAGACTATCAACATCTTGGGAACAAGCATCAAAATTAATTAATAGACCGAGTTTTACTCGAGCTGAGGTCTTTACTGAGAACTTTTGTGCGATCCATTTGATTAAAGAGAGTATTGAAATGAACAAACCTATTTATATTGGAACATCAATTCTTGATTTATCAAAGTCATTAATGTATGATTACTTTTATAATAACTTGAGGAAGAAATATCAAGATGATGTTAATCTACTTTATATGGATACAGATAGTTTTATTTTGCAAATTAATACTGATGTTGTTTATTCAGACATGAAAAAGGACATTAATATCTATGACACTAGTAATTACAGTCCAGAGAGTGAGTTGTTCTCTTCTAAAAATAAAAAGGTGATTGGAAAGTTTAAGGATGAATTAGGAGGAAATGTCATGAGTGAATTTGTGGGATTGAGGTCTAAGGCTTATGCTTATAAATACATTGTGAATAACGTTGAAAAAACTGATAAGAAGTTAAAAGGCATAAAGAAAAATGTCATTAAAGAAACAATAAACTTTAAGGATTATTATAACTGTTTAACAACAAAGAAAGAAGAGTTTAGAAAGATTAATGGAATAAGAAGTTATAAACATAAATTATATTCAGAAGAGGTGAATAAGAAAGCATTGGGGGCTTTTGATGATAAGAGGTTTATTTTAGAAAATGGAATTGATAGTCTCCCTTATGGTTATATAAGTATATAAGTGATAAGTTAAAAAGGGGGGTTAGGGATTTTAATGGGCTACCGCCGCCTTTTTACTATTATATAAATGATAGAACCAAGTACCAACCAGACTAAAGAGTGGAGGTGTAATCAACCTTGGTATATAAATGGTAAACATAACGAATGTGAAAAATATCAAATAGGTATAATTGAAAAGACAACTGGTAAAAAAATGTACAAAACAAATAAGAGAATTAATTTAAATACCGGTGAATTGGGTAAAAAAGATGGAAATATTTTTGAGTGGACGGAAAACTTTGATGGTTGCCAGGAAAATATATACTTTAATTTAAAAATGGTATGTGGCACTGGAGGCGCTCAAACAAGAACATTGAGGGAGGTTTACCATTTTATCTTAGCTCAGTTAAAATATCTTGAGAAAGAACCAAACTCAAACATATTTTTTGTTAATGTATTAGACGGTGAGGAGAGTTGTAGGAGAATTAAATTATTTCCCACACATAAACAAATATTTGTAGGGTCGTTGTTTGAGTGGGCCAAAGATGATTCACCAGATGATATTAAGAGTAAAGGGTTAAAAGGTCCATAAGGTCAGAAGGATCACAGGTTCACACAGAAGGACCATTGTTTAAGTGGTCTAATGAATAAGGATAACATGTCAAAAGGTTAGAAGGTTCGTAAAGAACAGGGTGAGAGAAATAGAGGTGTTTAGGGGCAATGAGGGAGGGGAAAAATTAACATGTAAGTCAATGGGAAAATGAGAGTGTCCCAGAAGCAACATATATGCACTACTAACACTAACACAAGTGTGAAAAGTGGTTTTCAACATTAGCACAAGTGCGATAAGTGGTTTTCAACATGAGCACAAGTGCGATAAGTGGTTTTCAACATGAGCGCAAATGCGATAAGTGGTTTTGCAATACTAACCCAATTGCGAAAAGTGGTGGTTTTCAACACGAGCACAAGTGCGGAAAGTGGTTTTCAATGCCAGCACACGTGTGGAAATTGGTTTTGCAAAACGAAGACAAGTGCAAAAGTGGTTCTGCAACACTCGATGAAGTGCGGAAAGTGGTTTTCAACACCAGCACAAGTGTGGAAAAAGGTTTTGCAACACAAACACAACTGCGAAACGTGGTTTACAACAGTAGCACGAGTGCGGAAAGTGGTTTGCAACACAAACACAAGTGTGGAAAGTGGTTTTCAACTTGAGTCCAAGTGCGATAAGTGGTTTTGCAACACTACCCATTTGCGAAATGTGGTTTTCAACACCAGCACAAGTGCGGAAAGTGGTTTTCAATGCCAGTACACGTGTGGAAATTGGTTTTGCAACACGAAGACAAATGCGAGTTTTGGTTTTCAACACTAGAGCATGTGCAAAAAGTGGTTTTGCTACACTAACGCAAGTGCAAAGGTGGTTCTGCAACACCAGCTCGTGCGGAAAGTGGTATTCAATGCCAGCACAAGTTTGGAAAGTGGTTTGGCAACACTAACACAAGTGCAAAAAGTGGTTTTCTATGCCAGCACAAGTGCCCAAAGTTGTTTTGCAATATGAGCACATGTGTGAAAAGTGGTTTACAATGCCAGCACAAGTGCGGACAGTGGTTTTGCAACACTAACACAAGTGCAAAATAGTGGTTTTCAATGCCAGCACCAGTGCGAAAAGTGGTTCTGCAACAATAACACAAGTGCGAAAAGTGGTTTTCCAACACTAACACAAGTTTGGAAAGTGGCTTTCATCCGGCTTTCATCAAAGTGGCTTACAAGGCTTTCATCCGCAGCTCAATGGAATACTGTTCTCCACTATGGGCCAGTGCTTCTGCCTCACACCTAGCTCGGCTTCACGCTGTTGAAACCAAAGCTTTCAGAATCATTGGAATCTCCCGCGATGAAGCTATCTCTGAGGGCCTTTCACTCACACACCGCAGGCAGGTCGGTGGTCTTTCTGTCTTCTACCGACTCCTCTCCGGCCTTGCTCCCCCAGCTCTCTCTGTGATCTGTCCCCCAAATATTCCTACAGGTCTCACAAGATCTGCCAGCAACCCTCTGATGGTTAAACTGCCGAAATCTCGGCTCTCTGCTCACCTTCACTCTTTTATTCCACTTTTCTCCTGCCTCTAGAACAAACTCCCACACTCCCTTCAATACCACTCCTCCCTCCAGGTCTTTAAAACAGCTATTCACCACCATCTCTTATCTTCCCCCATCCAAAACTTTGATCTTTTCTACCCCCACTAATTCACCCCAGATCCACCTTGTTTGAAATTCCAACTTCTTTCCTGGAAGTCCTGGCAGTGTCCATATGTTTTATACCTCTCCCACCCCCACCCTCCCCTTCCCATGCCTCCCCACCAAAGCCCTCTCCCTCCCACAGATCTCTCAATGTCTCCATGTCTCTCTGTCCCTGCTCTCAAATGTTGTGTTTGTGTGCTTCCCCCTCTCTCCCCATCTTATCTACCGCTCCCGATGTTATATGTTTTATGTGTCGGTTCGTTTTTCTGTGTGATTAATGTTCGCTCTTTCACGAGCCTCGATCTTGTATACAAAAAAAAGAAAAAAAAAGTGGTTTTCAACACAAGCACAAGTGCGATAAGTGGTTTTGCAACACCAAGACAAATGCGAATTGTGGTTTTCAAAACGAGCGCAACTGCGAAAAGTGGTTTACAACAGTAGCACGAGTGCGGAAAGTGGTTTGCAACACTACCCATTTGCGAAAAGTGGTTTTCAACACTAGCACAAGTGCGGAAAGTGGTTTTCAATGCCAGCACACGTGTGGAAATTGGTTTTGCAACACGAAGACAAATGCGAGTAGTGGTTTTCAACACTAGCGCAAGTGCAAAAAGTGGTTTTGCTACACTAACACAAGTGCGAAAGTGGTTCTGCAACACCAGCTCAAGTGCGGAAAGTGGTATTCAACGCCAGCACAAGTGTGGAAAGTGGTTTTGCAACACTAGCAGAAGTGGAAAAAGTGGTTTTCAAAGCCGGCACAAATGCCCAAAGTTGTTTTGCAATATGAGCACATGTGTGAAAAGTGGTTTTCAATGCCAGCACAAGTGTGGACAGTGGTTTTGCAACACTAAATAAGTTAACATAAGTAAACATAAATAAGTAAAAGTAAGTATAATAATACTTACTAATAATACTTATAAGTATAATAATAAGTAAAATAAATAAGTTTAAATAAGTGCTTTGAAAACCAAAAACGTTGTATATGGAGAAGTACTTTGAAAACCTAAAAACATTGTATATGGAAAAGTACTTTGAAAACCAAAAAAACGTGGTATATGGAAAAGTGGTTTGAAAACGAAAAATGTTGTATTTAAATAAGTACTTTGAAAACCAAAAACGTTGTATATGGAAAAGTACTTTGAAAAGCAAAAACGTTGTATTTAAATAAGTGCTTTGAAAACCAAAAACGTTGAATATGGAGAAGTACTTTGAAAACTAAAAAACGTTGTACATGGAAAAGTGGTTTGAAAACCAAAAACATTGAATATGGAGTACTTTGAAAACCAAAAAATGTTGTATTTGGAGAGGTACTTTGAAAACCAAAAACGTTGTATTTAAATAAGTGCTTTGAAAACCAAAAACGTTGTATTTAAATAAGTGCTTTGAAAACCAAAAACGTTGTATTTAAATAAGTGCTTTGAAAACCAAAAACGTTGTATTTAAATAAGTGCTTTGAAAACCAAAAACGTTGTATTTAAATAAGTGCTTTGAAAACCAAAAACGTTGAATATGGAGAAGTACTTTGAAAACTAAAAAACGTTGTACATGGAAAAGTGGTTTGAAAACCAAAAACATTGAATATGGAGTACTTTGAAAACCAAAAAATGTTGTATTTGGAGAGGTACTTTGAAAACCAAAAACGTTGTATTTAAATAAGTGCTTTGAAAACCAAAAACAACAACAGGCATTTTAACGCCATTTTCCCTGCTAGAGTGGGGGTTAGCCTTGCGGTCCCCATGACAATCTTCTCCATTTGCCCTATTTTCTGCATCTCTCCTTGTTAACCCCCTTGCCCGCATTTCTTCTTCCACCATCTTTAGCCAAGTCTTTCTCGGTCTTCCCAGTCTTCTACTTCCTTCTACATTCATTTCCATCACTCTTCTCAACCAGTCACTTTCATCCTTCCTCAACACATGACCAAACCATCTCAACCTGTTCCTCTTCACAGCATCAATCACAGGCTCTATTCCCATCATCTTTCGCAATTCATCATTTGTCTTCCTCTCTCTCAACGATACTCCACACATCCACCGAACCATTCGCATTTCCACCCTTTCCAGCCTTCGTTGCTGCTCTACGTTCATTACCCATGTCTCGCTCCCATAAATCATAACACTTCTCAATTCTCAATCCTAACACTTTGAAAACCAAAAACGTTGTATATAAATAAGTGCTTGGAAAACCAAAGTTGATCCTTTGGCCTAAAGTTGATCGCTCCCATTGTCTTTAACACCAGCATTTATTATAGTGATCAAAAAACTTTTGAGAATATATAGTAGGCATTGGGGAGCCTGGGGTTGGCTTTGCGGTTAGGGTGCCGGCTTGGGATCCTGTGATCCTGGGTTCGATTCTCGGTCGATCGCTGAATTAACGCTCGGGGGTTGACTCAGCCTGTCATCCTTCCGAAGTCGGCAAATTGAGTACCAGCTCACTGGTAATTCCCTGTGTGTCACAAGAGGCGACCAACAAGGTTGGCGGCAGGAAGGGCATCCGGACGTAAAACATTGCTTCAAAAAGGGGACCACGGTGCCCGAAAAAGGCCAACCCCTGCTCTGCGGGGAAAAATGGCCTCTAAAGGTGGTTCGTAGTAGGCATTGGGAAAACCCATGACTGGCAAATCCCAGCTTAAATTAAAAGCAGGAAAAAGGCCTCTGTTGATGATCCCATTGCACAAAGCAGATATTGCTGCTTCCTATAGTCATTTACAGGCCAGGCAAGGCCACCTCTCCAGATCTGTTTGCATACTACAGGCAGGATGGTGTATGATAGACATCCTGTTGGTCAGAATCCACGTAGTAATAGCTGATTTGTCATGTGTTTCGGAGTACCATCATGGTTCCCAGTATCACAAGAGTGTCTGATAGAAATTCCAGTTACGTACATTTTAAAAGTTAGTTTTTGAGAGATCTAGCAAACGATATTGTAGAAGTAAAAAATAACAAGAGAGGAATAAGTTAGTTTCGACATTACACTCGTTTAAATAACGGCGAAATATGTTTTTCAGGGATTTTGTGCTGTTGGCAATTGGATTGGAAGCACCATATTTCAAAATGTAGGAAATATTTAATTTTACATTAACAGTAACTTGTCTGGAGTTCCTTCCATGAATGCCATATGTTTGTGAGGGTGAGACATTCCTGACTGTCCTTTTCCTTCGATTTGTCATGCCAAGGTCACTGTATTTTTACTCCCCTTGCTAAATGAAATTCCACTTATTAATTCTCAAATTGCATAATTGTTTTGCATCAAGTTTCTTGTCAGCTCTAACAAAACACCTCCAACAACTAACTGTAACTCTATAATCTAAATAACTCCAAAGGAAAATAGCAATATGGCTTGTGCATTGTAATAACTCTCAACGAAACGTTTGTAATCCTCATATGTACCAAAGAAACAACTTTAATGTCAATGTTTACTCTCTAATACAACTATAAGAATATATTTAATTTAACAGTTTAATATTAAATTGAACAGTCTGTTGTGAATATTTTTGTCCAAGCCATGGAGTATGAAGGCGGACTCTTAGCTTTGGTGGTGAATGGCTTTTTAGTCCTATCTCGTCTCCTTGGCTGTGAGCAGCATCATTGGGTGGGGGGATGTGGAAGTGCTGTTGCCCCTTTTTGTATACTGAATGGAGGCTCGTGAAAGAGCTAACATTTATTTCACAAACAAATCGACCAGACAAACAAAATATACAAAAAGAGGAAGCGGAAGACAAGATGGGGAGAGAAGGGGAAGCACACAACCACAACATTTGAGAGCAGGGAGAAGTGTGGGAGGGAGAGGGCTTGGGGGCAGGAGGCGTGGGAAGGGGAGGGGGGGGGGGGAGAGGTATAAAACACAAGGGGACCGAAATTAGCGGGGGTAGACTTGTCGGTTTGGGCAGGAATTAGTCATTTGTTCAAGGTGCCGGAGATAGCTCACCTCTTTGAGAAAGACACCATGGGATCTGTAACAACCAATAACTGATGTTGGCATGTGGGACATCCAGTTTAACGTTCATCCGAGGGAATGCCCAACTTAGAGGTGATGAAACTAGAATCAAGACAAGACAAGAGTTATGTTAACCAAACTGAAACTTCTTTGCGGTTCGAACCCTAACCGAGTCATACTAAAGACCTTTAAAATGGTATTTGTTGCTTATTTGCTCGATGTTCAGCATGAAAAAAGGATAAAACATGGAAAAAAACCATAGGTTAGCAATCATAGCACAGGCTTTGATGGGCTTAATGGCTTCCTCCTGCATTAAAGTTCCAAATTTTAAAGGAACACATTAGTATTATTCTTATTACTATGAAATCCAAATTGCTGAGAAGTGGAAAAATAGCTTTTGTGGAATGGAATTGGAGTGGATAAAAATCGGTGTCATTCAATAGGTTCTTTCGCTAATTTCAAACCTTCCTTTATTGGTCATTTCCAGTCGGCTGATTTTCAGCAGCAGTACCACAATTGCCTCATCGATGGACTGCCACCAGGACCACACACGAAACTGGAAGGGCACTCGGTAGAGCACATACCTCCACCAGGCTGAACAGTCTACGTTTTGTATCCCACTGATAGGCCGGATCTGGATTCGCACCTCCAATATCGAATTGGCTTGTTCTTGTCACCTGACCAACTCATCCACCAAGTTTTGTCAGATGTTGTCCACAACTCTTTGAGATATCATACTACATATAGTTTTTGCCGCATCTCTCAATGACGAAGAATCACTTGCAAATTAAAAAAGTTCTCATATCCGGATTCGCATCCAGACCTCCACCAAAATCGAATCCATTCTTCCTCGTCGCACCCCCAACCTGTCCAACAAGTTTCTGCCTTTCCCATCACAGATGGTGTTGGTAAATATGCTCGGCGTGGCTGTTTGATAACAGTCATCGTTACGTTTCACTAAAGTGAATGAGTGTTTCAGATGCCATGACTGACCTTTGCCATAAAATCTTGGGAACTTTTTTTTTTACACTTGTACGACATCTTCAGACCGCACTTTGCATTATCTGACTAAACAAATTCTCCCATTTTACAAACTCAACCTCACATTCCAGGAAAAAAAAGTTACAGCAAGGGTCGCGGAAATGGCAGCAGGAAGCTGGAGGTTCTTGGTTATTGCAGCAATTGATAAAATGACAAATACAAAGACATAAAGGTATAACCAGCGGACTGTTGAACACACTCGAAACAAAATACAGAATATTTATTCACGCAAAACATGCACGGTGGTAATCGTGTGCCTGACGTCATGCGACACGTTTTTGGAAGTCACATGTCAGTACGGTCACCTTCCTTACCACAATTAAATGGCCATCATCAACCGCCTCCTTCACTCCTTCACATTAAGGAGACAGCAAACATCACTGCAGAAAATCCAGGAAATGAGAAAGGAAAATGTTGTTTTTACTTTCGAAAGAACGAATTCTGACTCGATTATATTTATAAAAACGTATTCAAATCAGAAAGAAATAACTTAACCGCTAGAATTGGAAGAATTTGAAGCTGTCCCAGATGTCAATAAAATGGCAAAGGACTTTGGTTAAATTAACAGGATACACATGGTGTGATTTGACGACAGACCGGATTTCCGTGGCTCTGGTTTGTTACCCTCGCCAGAGGAGAGGGTATTGCCTTTGAGTCCGTTTGTTTGTCTGTTTGTCTGTCTGTCTGTTTGTCCGCACAGAATACATATGATTTTCTGTGCAACCGTTCGTCCGATTGACAAAAAATTTGCACCGTAGGTGCAACTCCACCTGTAGAATTTTTTAAATGATAATTATGATGTCATAGGTCCCGTGGTACGGCCGCCATCTTGGAAAAACCGAAAAAAATTGCAACCTCTTTTTCTCCAAAAGCGCTGAATACAAAAAAATAGAGACATGCCTCATTGTAAAGAACTCTCCATGGGGAATAAAATATGTTAATGATGATGTCATAGGTGCTTCCATTATGACATCATAATTCGACAAGTACAAAACTTCATCCAATCAAGATGAAATTTCTTGAGCACCATGTCGGCATAAACTGGTGGGACAAAAAAATAATGATGACGTCATCGCTCACATGGTTCGGCCGCCATCTTGGAAAAACCCAAAAACGTTGCACCTCTATATCTCCGAAAGCGCTGAATAGAAAAAATTGAGACATGGCTCATTGTAAAGAACTCTCCATGGGGAATAAAATATGATAATGATGATGTCATAGGTGCCTCCATTATGACATCATAATTCGACAAGTATAAAACTTCATCCGATCAAGATTAATTTTCTTGAGCATAATCTAGGAATAAATTCGTTTAGAAAAAAAAAAAATGATGACGTGATCGGTCACGTGGTTCGGCCGCCATATATGTTTTAACACAAAAGCCTTAGAAAACCACTGAAAATACATCCTGGTGAGGGTTTGCAATCTCTGATTGCTCTTTTTCTTGTTTTTCTATCCCTGGCACTGCTCTTCAAACTGGCATCACCAGGGGGTATAAATGTATCCCCTCCACACCATAATTGGCATAATTGGCATAAACTGGCATCACCTCCACACCCTGGTTAAAAGATTTTGTATTAATGGTGATTGAATTAGTGAAATTTTAATGTCTGACATTTTAAAATGATAAATGTATGTTGCATCCTTTTTGAGCACCAACTGATTTTGAAAAGCTTGTTATAACCACACAATCAGCAGGACATGTTGGCAACTTGCAAATTAACAAATTAAAATCGAATATGTCATCGTCGTCGCGTAGCTGTATTTCGACCCGACGTAAACAAATCTTACTCTATGGTGTGTATGGTGCATACAGAAAAAAAAAAATGGAGACGGCAAACATCAATTGCAGCTTTTTTTAAACAACCAGAGAAGAAGCAACTTGAAGATTCACCGGGCGAGTTACCTGGTGAGGAAAGCAAAACACATGCTGATGTCACTTGCGACATGCTGATGTTTTGTAGCAGAGAACTTGCTGAGTACATGAATCGAGCAACAAGTCCAGTAGCCTCATTGATGAAAGCACATGTGCCTCCAACATATCTTGTCTAATAATTTACATTTGAATTGTATTTGAAAATGCAACGCGACAACGCGGGAAGAAGATTTGTTCGATAAAGGGCTCCTGGAATAGGCAACTATACTAAACCCTTCATAGTCACCAGCAGAAGAGGATGCAAAAAATTTGTTTGGGGACGATAAAGTTCTAAATCTGTACAAAACTGTAAAAATAAATGTTCCAAAAGTTCTACCCATAAAGGAATTTCGAGAGTTCAAAGATACACAGCATATGGGTGATACCATGAAGCAACTGGTCATCACTATTGGAGTAATTATTGCGTTCACTACTGAATGTGAACGTGGCGGGGTGCGGTGAACCTTATTCTGACTGATTAGAGCAGCCGAATGCCAGTCACACTCAACACACACTGGTTATTTCAATTAACGGTCTGAACCTTGACACTTTCCAAGCTGAGGAATATGCAGATTTGGGACTACACCACTGAGGACAACTCTTCAGGAAAGACGAGGAAGGAGGAAACCATCTTCCACCATAACAAACTGTTTTGTTAGAATGTTCAGCTTCTCGGTGAAATGGGTGTTTTTTTTTAAGTTAATTTTAATTTTTTTAATCTAGCTTTTGTCAATAGAAATTGTCAAACTTTGATTTAAGGGGTAATCTATATATATATATATATATATATATATATATATATATATATATATATATATATATATATATATATATATATATATATATATATACGCGAGTTGTCTGTGTGTGTGTGTGTCCAGTTTTTGTGTGTCCGCGTTTTATTCAGAGATGGCTGAAGAGATCTTCGTCAAACTTTCAGATGATCATCAGTGAGTGTCTGGTCGTGTTTTAGGCCAAAAATAATAATAAAATTTTTTTTTTTTTAAAGTTCTTTTTTTGGAGTTAAAAAAAAAATCGCTCGATAGTGCCTAAGCCTTTTTCAATTAATGACAGTTGTTTACAAGTACCCATTCGCATAAATAAATACAAACAATCACCAGACATTTGAACACAAATAAATCAAACAATTCCGGAAGTGTACGAAGTTGATAGTATGGCTTCTTCTTCTTCCTGATCGGCATCACACTTAACTCAGAAACGTGATGAACGCCACATTCACCCACCAGCATATTGTTACGGTTTTGGAATAAAGGATAATCCCCCTCATAGGTAGACGCACCACAACATGAAGCCTCGCGATAGTTCAGTTATTTCTTTGTGAATGTAATGCCTAGGTCACACATAGGCGGATTTGTCGGCGACTACTGGCAACTGAAGAAATCGCCACCATCCGCCGACAATCGTAATGAAACCGTAATGGACGGTCGCCTGTAGTCGTGGTTATCCTCCCCAGGTCGCCTGCAGTCGGCAAGAGTCGCAAAGGGGCCAAAAAGTTTTTTAAATGTTTAAAAACGGCGCGCTCAGTCGCAATGGAAAAAAATCCGCCATGCTGTCGTAATGGAACCGCCATGCTGTCGTCGGTATCCGTAATAAGAGCGTAAAGCGGCCGCAACCCAGTCGCTCATAGTCTTCCGCAATCGCCCCACCAGCTAGCACGGCAGAGATGAGAATGCCATACGGCCTTCCTGCGGCATCTTCCCGACTACGGGCCGACACTGTTGCGGCTGCATATCGACTACAGAAGAACTGCCACGTCTCCCCTGCGGCTATGGGAGACTGACGACGACAGCAGTAGGACTAGTGGCGGCCGAGTTACGACTGCCTGGCGACTGCATTACGACATACCACGATTCCATGGCAAGACAGGATGGTGTGAGGGTCTCCGTGGAGTGAGGTCCTGTGGTGCCGACAAGGATATGGCTTTATTGTTTGGACTTGGGACTTTTGGGAACTTTATTTTTGGGACTTTGGTCCTTTGGAAACTTTATTTATTGGACTTGGGACCAGTGGAAATAATTTGTTGGACTTTATTTCCATTCTCTCTCCCTGCAGAAAAGTTTGATTATTACATTACAATGATACATCTTTATTAACTTTCTTATTGTACATCAAACATCTTTATGCTTCATGTCATACATCATTGAAGTGAATAAAGTGAAATGTAAAATAGAGAAATGAAGATTTAAAAAGTTGTGTGAATCGTTTCCAATCGCCGGCGGTCTTATTGCAGTCTTGCGGACGTCGGAGTAAACCGCCACCCGGCCCCAATGCAGTCGCTGCGATCCGCCATCGGCCGTAATCTAGCCGCCAGACTGTCGCCATGCTGCCGCCGTGCATCCGCAATGCAGTCGTCATCGATCTTCAACAGTCGCCATCCCACTCGGGGCGTCGTCGCAATGCAGGCGCAATGTGGCCGCCTGCAGTCGCCATACTGCCGCCTGATATTGATGGTCTGTCACATTACCACCCGACATCGCCAGTAGTCGCCGAAAAATCTTGATCGCCGGCAGTCGCCGCTAGTCGCCAAAATATCCGCCTATGTGTGACCTAGGCATAAGCGTAGTCCTTTCCTATGTTAGTTTTGCATTGAGCAGGCCCGTGAGTAGGGCGGTCTTTTGGCGCTAGCATGCCATGTGGCAGGCCTGAACAAGTCTGGCGAGGCCGAAGGGAGGCGCTGCAGGAGGGAGTGGACGGTAAGCGCGAGCCGCCAATCAGAGCTCGAGGGGAGTGGCTAACCACGGCAACGGGAGGCGGAGCATGCAACATTCGAGTAAGGCCGGGGTGGAGCCATAAAACCCTGCTCCGAGCCCCTCCACCTCAGTTCAAGTTGAGAGTTCAGAGTTCGCCTGAGTCAGAGTTGAGTTGAGTTCGGGGAAGGCATTGATTGAGTGAGAGTCGTGTACACAGGCAGTTGAGTTGAGTTAAGAGTCACGCAGCCCATGAGTTGGAGTTCCATTCAGAGTCGGATTGTTGGACTTGATCACTGAAATAGCCACGCGGTACACAAACTTGCCCTGTGCCCTGCGCTGTATTAATCGTGCGTTCGAGAAGACGACCGTTCCGGGCCACAGACGCGTGATTTCCTCCTGCCTGCCTTCTCCTGCATACGTGCCGTGACCGCCAGAGGGCCACACCAGGCGAGCTGTCCCGGAGAGACTGACGGCACAGCGCGTTTGGCGCATGGACTTCTTCTCTTCTTCTCCCCATGTGCATGAGTGGGCCCTGTGTCTGGGATTTTAAGTTAAATTGGTTAAGCTTCTGCTCTGTGTCCCCTTTCCTTATCCTGATCACTGTACATTATAATCAATTGTGTTATTCCTCTTATTTGACCGTTCCCATCCCTTCCATTAATTGGCCTCGCATGGTACGAATAGAACCGCTCAAATCGGGTTCCATAAAAGTAACGGCACGAGTCACGTGATACGCATACCGCTCAGGCGTACTCGATTAAGCGTGGCTTGTGCGAGGTCCGGTCCCCGCTTTCATGGCAGCGGGGGTTAAAGGTACGTGCGGCGTCGACCCGATACCCTTTTTCACGCTTGCTGCGGAAGTGGCGATTCGGCCTTGTGGACACGAAGACCCAGGGGAAAAAAAGGGGTTTAATCCCCCCTTTGTAACGTGGAACGGGCTTCAGGAGATCCGCAACAATATATATGAACCCCCTTCCTCTCCTGCCTCCCCCCTCCCCCTTCCTCCCCTTCCTTTCTCTCCCACCCCCTCCCCTCCCCTCCCCCCTCCCTCCCTCCCCATCCCCCCCTCTCCCGCCCGCAACGCCGGGTACTTCTGCTAGTCTACTATATAAGAGAGCCGTTGGTCTGTGTGTCACCATTTTTCTCAGAGATGGCTAAACGGATCTTCGTCAAACTTCCAGAGGTTCATCAGTGAGTGCCTGGAAGTGTTTTAGAGGGGCGGTCGGGGAAAGTTCGTTTTCTTGGATTTTTTTTTTTAATCGCTTCATAGTGCCGAAGCCTTTTTGATTAATGAGTTATATACAAGTATACATTCGCATAAATAAATACAAAGCAATCACCAGACATTTGAACCCAAATAACAAAACAATTCCAGAAGCGGTCGAAGTTGGTGCTAAGGCTTCTTCTTCTTTTTGAACGTCATCATACTTAACTCAGAAACGTGATGAACGGCACATTCAGCAGCATACATTAAACGAAAAGGTAAAATGATGATTTCATATTTGTGATGGATTCTGATTTGGATGTAATTGCTTTCCCATTATATTTGCCCTCATTTCAAATATGTTAATGTTTCTTTTTCGCTTGAGCAACGCCAGGTACTCCAGCTATAAACGCTTTTATACTTTACTCGGGGTACAGATACAAATTTGTCTGGAGGGGGGGAGTGTAACATAGTCTATGTGGCCATGGTCTCATGCAGGGATGTGGAGGACCGGAAGAGGTGCGTAAATTCTGTTTGTAAATGTGTACCGTGTAGCGCCACCTGGTGATGGTAGCAGAGGGTATTACAATTTCCTTTTTTTTACCTGTGCAACACTGAGGTTATGAAGCACTCTTTGCATGGGAAAAGTTTTCCTCCTTCCCTTCCCTTCCCCCCCCCCCCCCCCCGAGCTTAAATAGTTCCAAGGTTACTTTTTCTTTACTTTTTTTTCCCCGATGTGAGAAATGTATTAGCTACATATTTTAATTGTAATCTGACTTTTCAGTTTCATGTCGTTGTTGTTATGTGTTGCTTGTAAGTTGGAAAGGCTTGAAAACAAGATCGATAGTCTAACAATGACGAAGCTGGGCTAAAATCTGCTGAGAGAGGATCTGCTGTCCCCCTGTCGTACATCACCAGATCTTCAGCTCTGATTTGGGGACATTTGTGAGGGCCATACATACATCGGATGGACAGACAAACGCTGTTGCAGACGGCATTATCCTGTGGGCTACACTGTAAAAAATCCCATGATGTCTGTCAATTTTATCCCCCTCACCCCCCTCTCACTGGAAATTTTACAAATCGCACCCTGAGGATACATATCATTACTTTGCTGAGCTTTGATTCATGAAATAATTCTCCAGAAACAATGCTGAGTTTGCAAAGCATCATAGGAAGTTCCGTTATTTTACTGGTTCAGGTTGAGACACTGAGGTTCTGTTCATACAAGAGGTGTGCAAAATGTAGAGCAACAAAATCGTAAAATATTCCAAGACATGCCAACGGCTTCATTTCTTTTTCAATATCCAGGTTTGTTTATAACTAGCAGAAGCCCATGGTAAAATACCACAATACAAAAAAGGAAGCCTTTTTAAAATTGAGCTGGTTGAAAGAGCTCAATATGGGAGGTTATATATTTCTTAACAGCAAAAAAAAAATTGTATATTTTCGGGAGTGATCGAAGCAGCGGTCGGTTTCCTATACACTACCCGATTCAATTTGTTGTACAATTGAAAAAAATATAATTTTGAAAAATAAAAAAATTGGTAATTAAAAGAAAAATAGAAAAAAATTAATACAGATAGACATTGGTCTGATGTCTTCCTTTCAAGTTGACAGGGGTCAAAGGTTAAAATTAGTCTATATCAATTGAGAGCTTTGTCCTGCCAAGCTTTTCTATTTAAACTAATCCAGACAAGACAGCACAAATTGCTCAGCCCCAATAGACTCAATTCAAATTCTTTCTTTTTTACACAACTAATTTTTTTTTTTTTTTGTATACTGAATCGAGGCTCGTGAAAGAGCTGACATTTACTTCACAAACAAATCAACCAGACAAACAAAATATATAAAAAGAGGGAGCGGAAGACAAGATGGGGAGAGAAGGGGAAGCACACAAACACTTGAGAGCACACAACATTTGAGAGCAGGGAGATGTGTGGGAGGGAGAGGGCTTGGGGGGAGGAGGCGTGGGAAGGGGGGGGGGGGGGTGGGAGAAGTATAAAACACAAGAACACCAAGGACTTCCAGGACAGAAGTTGGTATTTCAAAAAAGTGGAATTGGGGTGAAATTAGCGGGGATAGAAAAGATCAAGGTTTTGGATGGGGGAAGATAAGAGATGGTGGTGAACAGCTGTTTTAAAGACCTGGAGGGTGGTTGGGATTGAAGAGAGTGAGGGATTTGTTCCAGAGGCGGGAGAAAAGAGGAATGAAGGAGTGAAGGTGAGCAGAGAGTCTTGATTTTGGCAGTTTAACCATAAGAGGGTTGCAGGCAGATCTTGTGCGACCTGTAGGAATATTTGCGGGACAGAGCCCAGAGAGAGCTGGGGGGGGGCAAGGCCAGAGAGGAGTCGGTAGAAGACGGAAAGACCACCAACCTGCCTGCGGTGAGTGAGTGAGAGGCCCTTGGAGTTAGCTTCATCGTGGGAGATTCCAATGATTCTGAAAGCTTTGGTATCAACAGCGATTGCTAAAATTGCTTCTTTATTTTATTTAAATCATTATTTAAATGACGTTTTAAAATGCTCAATCTCCTCTCACTGCCATTTTCAAAGACATAGTGCCTTGACAGCTTCTTCTACCAACATTTTCTGTCTCTGCACTTGCCTTGTCATTGTGATCCAACAGCGCTACCTTCCTTGTGCTTTCAACAAACCTTCCCTTCAATCTGATCATGTTGATCTTCATTTGGTGGAACTTTAATAGATCTAGAAGATGAACCTTATTTGGTAGTGAGTGCTAGCTCACAATGGCACCATACTACCACCAACAGGCATCCCTACCATCCATTCCTCTCCTCTTTCTCACTCCACAACAGTGTGGTCTACCACTATTTGAGGTCTCTGATATTTCCATTCAGATCATTCTGAAGCTCCAGACATCGTATTCCTAAAGGAAACGTTCGTCTCACAGGATATCTTCAAATCCTCTGTCTCTTTCTGGTTGTTTTCGCTTCCCTTTTGATTGGCCCCTACCCCCATTATGAAGGCAGTATTATCTATGTCGAGAATTATATTCCTCACTCTCAATTGTCCACATCAACCCAACGCCAGCCATGACATCACAGTAAAGACTTTTTACGAATCTGTGGGTCTGTGTGTATGTATATGCATGTGTATATTGTTACGTGCTCCTCCCAAAACCCCGGTCACGGTGTACCTCCTAGCCTAGAAAGGAGTCACGGCAGAAAGATGTGCTATTATGTGTGCCAATGACCAATGGTGAAACCACACCAATCAATCGATACCAAAAACCAAGTATTGTATTAATATCGCACAATAATAACAACCTGCACAAGTACAAGAACCTCAATTGCACAACAAACACCATATAATTCCTATGATGGTACCACCAGTTTCTTAACTCAATAACTCAAGGTACTCCACGTGAGCGAACTGTAACACCCCCAAAGTCACTGTCACGACACCAGGCCAAAGTCGATCCACGCTCCGGTGATCACAAGAAAAAAGGTCCTATTGAGACCTGTACCCAGGACGGCTGACAGTCGACGCTGCAGAAGAGCCGCTGGGTGAGGACGGGCCGACGTTGGTCAGGTAAAAGTTCACCCAAAAGGCGACTGGGAATTCACACCTTCGGTTCACCAGACAATGATGGTGACATGAACGAGCAGCAGTTCCCAAGCGGAGAACCACGAATTCCCAAGCGAAATCCACGACACACACGAGAACCAGGCGAATCGCTGGTGTGAGGTGAAATGGCAGACGGGCCCGTAATGGAGGCGTACCTGCTATCCAGCGATGATTCACTTTCGGAACCAAAAGCAAAACACATCACGCAGGTTTATCTGCCACAACAATAACGACACTGTCACAGGAATCCCTTTCCCGGGGAAACCAATATTCGCTCGTGACCAACGTCCACCAGCGTCCACTCGACACCTCAAAGCAGATCGGCCTTCCTTTCCCGATCTCACTTGATCCGCTCCAGCCTCTTCTTCCTCCTCCTCCGGTTTCTCCCGATCCATTTCGTTTTTCTTTTGAAACACTCATTTTTACCTTTGAAGACAGTTATCACCATTTCACACTCAAACTGTAACAATAATAGTATATGAAACTAAAAATGCTTCCAGTGGATGAAAACCACAAAGACGGAAGTGACGAATCCGTAACAATATGTATATGTATATGTGTGTATTCCATTTTATTGAGGCACTGAAATGAAATTCAATTATTCTCGCAGAACAACTCAACCTGATATTTCTGACTTACTGAATTCAGACTACTCAGTTTTTACACAGCTCAGTGGGTACTGGGTAATCAATCGAAGTAAGGCCTTTGCACTGTTTGAAATTGTCGAGTTTAGCTGCCTCTGATGTCACACACCTTCCTGTACACATAACATACCTGATAAAATGATTTGAAAAGTGGTCAGGTGCACTCCATTGCCGGTAAAAACAAATTCTGCTCATTGCACTGCCATGCTATGTAACGTCATGGCGCCTAAGAACAGATCAAACCTTAGGGTTGGTTAGAGGCTCGGAGTGGGTCATTTACACAGTGTGAAAACTATATACATGGAAAATGTAACTAGAACCTAGAACCGCTCTCCATATATTCACGAACATACACAGTAAGAAAGGGAACTGTTTCCGATTGCTACATAAGTTTGACAACTCTTGAATATTCATGAAAATCCATCCTTGGAGTTCCTGAATAAATTCAGGTGCATACTACGATTTAATTGTTACAATAACAGGTTTTGTTTTGGAATTAATTACAAAAGGACTGTGAGTAAGCGATGTAACCTTAATCAGAAGTGGTGTCAGCATCTAGGTGAGTATGCCCCCTGTTCCCTTCATTCCTGGACCCCTCCCCCACAACCCCTATAAAAAATCCTGGATCCATCCCTGGACTAGATGATACATATATACACTTGCTCCATTATGTATAGACTCATCAGGCATCGCTAGCAGGTAAATGGCAGTAAAAAAAAAAAAAAAATTAACTATTTGGTTTTTTTTCTGGCATGACTCCGCAGACCACTGCTGGCAGTTAATCGCGGTATTCAGCTTAACCAGCAGTTTAAAATCTCTAGTATAGATTATTATTCCACTCACAGGCAGACAGCAGCTACATCACTCTTTGTCAACCTGGAATCAATTATAGATGTTTGTCTGATAAATGTCTCATGTCTCAGTCATGTAAAATCTCAGTCATCGGCTGGAACTCCGAAAGGATCATCAAACGAACCCACCGACATATAATCATGGTCAGCCCTAGAAGAGCGCCCACACCATCAGTCAACACTTCTCCTTGGCCATCCACATTAGAAAAGCTGGCCGACAAAACCAACTGCAGACTGGGCAACTCATTTCTTAAACAAGTACAAAAAGTTTTAATTAAAACAAAAGCCGCGTCGATGTTACACAATGCCTAGATGCAGCTGTGCCTATAACGTCGATGTTATAGGCACAGGACATTCCTATTGATTCGATTACTTGATGTTATTTTTGTGCAAAGTGAAAATATATCTCGGCAATTTCCCGTGTGTGGCGACGAATTTTTAATATATCTCGGCATTTTCCCGTCTGTTATTTCAGGCGGTGTATAACTGACCATTCCGCGATTTAAAAAAAAAAATCTCGGCAATTTCCCGTGTGTGGCGACACGTGAACGAAGCTATGCTCCTCTCTCCAC
Organism: Myxine glutinosa; assembly: GCF_964187855.1. Classification (NCBI taxonomy): domain Eukaryota; kingdom Metazoa; phylum Chordata; class Myxini; order Myxiniformes; family Myxinidae; genus Myxine; species Myxine glutinosa. The sequence continues at coordinate 91,352 of NW_027616374.1, read as the reverse complement.
ATTATTGTGACGACATATGAATTAAATATTTCATCGTGACGATTGTCATCAAATGGACGAATTTTTAATATATCTCGGCATTTTCCCGTCTCTTATTTCAGGCGGTGTATGACTGACCATGCCGCGATTTAAACAAAATATATATATCTCGGCATTTTCCCGTCTCTTATTTCGGGCGGTGTATGACTGACCATGCCGCGATTTAAAAAATATATATCTCAATGGATTTGAAGTTACAGGCCTTTGAGAATTAATTTCGTTCTATAAAGGGCAACTTTCATCAGATTTTCTTCCCGTTTTTTTTCAACCGAGTCTAAAACTATGTTAGCGACTGTGAAAAATGAAATGATATATCGAATTTGATTTGAAATAAAACTGTGTGAGAGAGGAAGACACCACGGGCCTACAAAACAGGCCTCAAAGCTATGCGAGTTAATAAAATGGTGGATATTTGTTTATATGAAGCCTCTCCCAAAATGGGTGGAGCTATGGTTCCCAGAATGGGTGGAGCTTCGAGGTTTTGTCTTCTCTGCAAGAACAAGAAGAAGAACAAGAAGAAGAAGAACAACAACAACAGCAGAGGGCACTCTATGACCAGCGTCTTGCGACGCGGCTAAAAATCAGAACCGCTGACAGTCTACTAGGCCTTTGTCAGCAGCTCATTAGATTACCCCCTAGGGAGTGAGGCCTCAGCATTCTATCTATCTCTTGCTCTTCAAATCAGTTCAATTGTTCCAAAGTGATGGACAGGCAAGAAAATCATTAATGCAACAGGAGAAGGAGAAGCAAATGACAGCATGAAGACATAAAGGACATAGTGCAAAGGAAACTGTATAGAAAGCGTGAGCATATGAAGCACATTGGAAGATATTTCATTAACACCAGACCAGACCTCACAGTCAAAACTCAAACACAAGTTTTTGCAAAGTACTTTATTGAATAGGAAATATTTTGAAATATATGTAAATGTAGTGAGTGTGATGTTTATGTAATATATATATATATATATATATATATATATATATATATATATATATATACACATCATTTGGGTGTACATACGTGGCAGGGTTTTAGCAGCTTAGAAAACATAAAATGAGAGTAAATATCAGAAAAATACAAATTATGTTCTGTGCCCTAAGTTGTAGATTTTAGAGTAGAATTGTGCAATACATAATATAAAATGAGTTAAAAAGGGAGGGGGAGGGGATGGGTAAGGATAAATAAGTGATTATACAACGATGAGATCAACCATCTATATTACACAGTTAATAATTATATGCAGTTTATAGGCACTCTACATATTACATATGCAAAAATGACAAACTTCGACCCTCACGCTACTCCACCCACGCTGTAGGTTCCCTACATGAACCCTCCCTCCCTATCTCTTCCCAACACCTTTCCCCTTTTCTCCTTACTCCGCATCTCCACCACCTTCCCTCCCTTTATTTTCTCAAATTTTTTTTTCCTTTCACCATCTGCCCTCCCTCTCCTCCTTCCAACACTGCCACCTTCTGGCATACGTCATATATACAGTGTTTGCTCTGTAGAGCCAACTATTCAATTGGCAGAGGACAGGAAACAAGTAAAGATAAATATCAGGTATAGAAGATCCTTTATCTGTTGACCTCTAATTGTAAAACTTGTCTTTGAAGAAGTAATGTAAACAATAATAATCGACTTTCTTCCACGTATCATTAAAATAAAGTTAAATAATGAATGAAAGAGTAATACAGCAAATCATGGTATTATTGATGGTAACATAAAGGTATAACCTCCATAAATTTAGGACCATTTATTTTTATAACTTTTAATAATTTATTTTTTATTGGAGCTTAATATTATCATAATCTCATGAGAATCGTCAATCGCTTCTGTAATGTAGTCATCTTCTTCTTTACAACTCGACTTTGACTCTTCCGAACTTAAAAAGGGGAGTTAAAAAAGTTGTATTGGAACTGTCAACAAAGATGTCGGGCTCTGTGTTTATTTCGTCATATCTAACAGGATATTCAGTCACCAAAACTTTCCTTGTTGTGGATAAAACGTTGGCATCTCTCGCAGTCTAAGCCACAAGATGGCGACATCGGCAGGTCCTCTGCTTCTTTCTCTGAGCAATGCAGACGAAAAACCGATGGAGGGTCAACTACATCAAATGGGTCAAGTGATTGGGAAACAGTGAACAGGCCTTTTTCTACCTGTACCTTCACATTCAGTTTGTTAAGTAAATAATTTTGTCAAAATGAGATTTACAGCTCAATTCCAATATGTGAAACATAATTTGTCTGAAAATCCATACAATAAATTTAAATATCGATGACAAAATAGAAACTACAACTTTTAAACACAGTATCCTTATAATAATTTTCAAACATCACCGTGATAAAGAACAAGTGTATTGTTGGAACTAGATGGTCAAAGGCTTGAAAGATGAAGGCACGGCAGGGTTATCTGAAGCCCGCACATACACAGCGTAGTAAGGTAGTAGTAAGGTACGCGGATATAAGGCTGCTGTTTGGTAATTTGAAAGTGCTGTCGTCATTACACATTATTACTATTGCTGTATACCTAGAGTTTTGGTTTCTAGTAGTGTTGTGCTCACGAGGACAATGAAATGTTCCGATTCTTAGGATGTGTGGCTATCATTAGTGTGTGAGCATGTTGTCTGTGTTAATTAAACCCAAACCCAAATGCCCCCTGCCCAAAAGGAATAAAATCTGATACATACTATTTCATACAATTCAAATTTTTATATTTTTTTTTACAAAAAAAGCCTTGTCTCCCCCTCGCCCATATATTGTGAAGTTGGGTATCTTGTCTATGCAGCATCTCATCCTTCCCCATTCCTTGGTGTTCCCATTCCTGTTTTTATTCCCAGTCTCTCTAACCTGCCTCCTCCCTTGTACCTGTCTCAATCCCCCCCTCCCACCCCTACATAATTCCTCCTCCCTTTCCCTTCCATCCAGCACTCTGTGTGTGTGTGTGTGTGTGTGTGTGTGTGTGTGTGTGTGTGTGTGTGTGCGTTTTGGAGAGGGCAAGGAAGAGGAAACTTGTGAGGAAGGGAGTAGATGTGAGATAATTCAAGATCTATTAACTTCCATTGTATTCCAACAATAATTTTGATTAAGAAAATGCGGTATCAGGTGCTTTTTCTCCATTTTCCCATGAATGACATTTTACAGACTATTGCAACCCTACATGGACCAATTAATGAATCCTGATTCAATAGCATAAGCAAATCTGTCAGTGAAGACATTATCAATTTTTGAATGTCTAAACAACGCATCCCCCACTCCCTATTGATAAACAATGCTTTACTTACATGTGAGGAAGGAAATATCACTAAATGCTTAGTTATTTTACCTTCTTCAATCGGCTTTCATCATTACACCTAATGTGCTCAAGACAGCCAAATACCCCCCCTGGATTATGTGCTTCCTCGCAGCCAAAGCCACGAGGTGGCGGCATTACATCTGAGGAAGGACAAAACTGTCAGAGAGAGAGAGAGAGGGTTCAGTGTAGAGTGAGTACATTGATTGTGGGCCTAGCTAGACTACGCTATAAGGAGCGGATGAATACGACAGGACATTATATATGATAAAGGAGGCGATTATGATGGGGTACGTGGTTGATACAGATGTTTAAGATGATGAAGGGTAGCATAAGTGCAGAATCATTTTTCAGCAGAATGGGCAATGACAAAACCAGGGCCACAGCTTGAGGGTAAACAAGAGGAGGATTAAGATTGTAGTAGAGCAGGGGTCCTTCACTCGAGAGTAGGAAATGCATGGAATTGTCTTCCTGGAAAGATAGTGGAAGCAGAAACAGTAGATATGTTTAGGTTTGAGTTAGATAGATATCTAGAAACATTGGCAATAGTGGGGTACGTGGATATTGGCAGGAATGGTAGGAAGGTAGCTCAGGTATGGATGTGTCATTGGATAATTGTCATGATTGTGATGTCTGTGAGAGGGTCTCATCTAAAGGTGAATGTGCTGTCTGTGGTTTCTCATTCCTCCCCCTACAACCGAGTTCACCCCCCTCCCCCCTCAAAAAAAACAAAAAAAACAATCCATAACCAAAATAAAAATATCATAAATATGTTTTAATTTTAAATAATGATTTTTTTTTGTTATATATTATATATATATATATATGTGTGTGTGTATAAAATACCCTGGTGAATTATGTGCTTGCCCGACTGTGCTCATCACCACTCATCCACTCCACTTCCTCCCCCTCCCTCCAGTATATTTAAGTTGATAGACTGCTAGATTGAATTAACATGGTGCTGATGTAGCACAGGTTTGAAGGACCAAATTGGTCAAAGTTCATTGTGTATTCCTCCTGTTCCTACTACATCCAAGTTCGAACAATTTCCTGAAATAATATATATGTATGTATGTATGTATATACGTATGTATATATAAATATATATATATATATATTTTATATATATATATATATATACATATATATATACGTATATATATATATGTATGTATATATATATATATATATATATATATATATATATATATATATATATATATATATATATATATATATATATATATACTGTATATATACTGTATATATATACATACATACATATATATATATATATATATATATATATATATATATACATACATATATATATATATATATATATATATATATATATATATATATATATACATACATACATATAAACATACATACATACATATATATATTATATCAGGAAATTGTAAGATATATTTTTCACACTAGCCCCACGCAGGAATTTATTTCCTGTATATTAAATTGCTAGATGAGTTGATCTTCAATGCACTTTTACACATTTACATACACATACATACACTCACATCCGGGGTCTGCCTAGCAGGCACGTGAGACATCGACCATTACAAAGCTCACAGTGTTATTGTGAGAAATCTCTGAGGATATCCCGGAGACTCAATAGCTCAGTGGGCTGTCACCGCATAAGTGAGGAGGTTCCTGGGTTTGAGTCCCGGGTTGAGTCAGAATTTTTTCACACTAGCCCCACGCAGGAATTTATTTCCTGTTTATTATATATATATATATATTCCAATGTTCTGTAAGAATGATTAACTTAGGTTGACCCTGGCCATAAGCCTCCCTGTCAGCTAGCTTATCATCTCCCGAGTCGGCTCATTGTTCATTCTGTTTATGTTTCATTCCCTTTTATCTAATGTTCTAATGTATCCTTTCCGATATAGATCCTTATCTTTATCAATCATAGATGTTAAATCGTGCAAAAGGCCAGCAAGTCATGTAAAGTATTTGTAAGTAAATAACCATTCCATTTATGTGCCTGTTGGCTAACAATGAGTCAAGTCTTACATAAATAAAATTGTTTAAATTTCATGAATCTTTTCTAAATATATATATATATATATATATATATATCTCGTCTGCATTTATGCTGCGGATTTTAAAGATCTCAGCTTTCAAAAGTGTGGACCACTCTGTACCATTATCTTGTTGAAATAACTTTTTCCTTCTTTTTTTAAGTTATCTGTATACAACTAGCACTGTATACGGTGTGGGAATTCCAGCATTATGGCATGATGATACAGGCATGATGGGCCAAATAGCCTCCCACTCACTGTAAATTCCTTGTACAGTACAGTATATCCTTGTCATATTCCTGAATAAAATAAACAAATGATCGAAGACAAATGTGAGTTATCTCAATGTTTTTTGTTTTTGAGACTCGTCAAGTCAGGGATAGGCCATCTAAAATATTGAACGAATGTAGTTTTTGTTAACGATGCGGTGCAGATAACAGCTAGTGACGTCATAACATGATTATCATTGTCTCATTGGGTTCCGTAAGTAAATTAATTTCAGATCCATGTACAATTAAAGTTGTGAATGTAACATGATGCGATGTGTTGTACGAGCCAAAGAATACACCTGCGTTGTGGGTGGTGGAACCATGGCTTACTTAGCCCAACTAGCTTGCCAAGGGATTGGAATCAATTGAGCATGAGGTCCACAAGCATTGTGTTGGAGCAATTACTGTTTGTAGTACTGAAAAGGGACTTGTTGAAACGTTGAATGTGAAGTACCATATCTTATTGGATGCACATGATAGCATTGTTGGCGTTGCAAATGTTCTCGACAACATTAACGGTTTAAGGTTTCAAGTTGTGCATTGCCCTCTAATCAACCTGACCTCCACCAGATGTCATGATGACATTCTCTGTATACGTGGTTGAGACACCAATCATATTTCCCTGTGGATATAAAAAATCATCAGCTGTGTTTTGTCATATACAAGGTTAATGTTTACATTTGATGTTAAACCAAGATGCCCAGAGTCCGATAGAGAGAAAGAAAGACAAATATGACTATGTTCAGGGGTATACAAAATAATGGGGTCCACAAAGGTCAGAGTTTGGGTCAAAAGTCAATAATTAGGTGAAGATTGATGGTGTATAAGACAAAGGTGTGATGCAGCAAGGTATGGATTGGTAAGCGGTTTCAAAGAAGCTCGTACTGACGAAGGTGCATTCTCTGGATGATATCACGACAATCCTGAAACACCCGACGAATGTTCTCCGTATCCACGGCGCAAGTGAAGTGTGGGTAGCAATGATGCTTCCCGCTTCCGCTTGCTGTGCTGATTCTCTGTCGGAAGTAACATGGCAGTGATACAACTGCCCATCTTGAATTCTTTGCCATGTTAGATTTAGTATAACCTCACCAAACATCACAATCATCAAACCTAACCACCCTGTCGTCTCCATTTCTTTTTCTCAACCCGACCGGATCAATAATTCTCCCAAACTTTTCTTTTTTAAACACCCTTACTGTAAGCCCAGATTTTCACAATTTTTAGTGTTCTCTATTTCTTTATTTTTTTGTATACAAGATCGAGGCTCGTGTAAGAGCTAAGAGTATTTCTTTAGTCCAATCACCTCTGCTTTGTTATTGGTTGTTACCACCTGATACCCTGGCCATTCTCTTACTCAGTTACCTTTCTCTGTTCAATCACCTCAGCCATTGATTCGTTACCACATTCACCAATATTATAGTAGTAACTTAAATTGTTTTTCTTTCCTTTCTTGTACACCACCTTATCAACAACAATTTTTTACTTATTTAATGTTTCTTACAAATACCCTGCACCCCTCTCCCCAAAAGAGTAGCTCAAATTCATTACAAAGCTCTTCCACAAGTAAATGCCTTGGTGATACTCTCTCATAATACTGTCGCGCAACTCCGATTAACACCAGAGTTGCGGATGCCGATCGCGAAGGCTTTACTCCAAAGGCGAAAACTCAATGGCGGATTCCAAAACCAAAAGCTACCCCAAGCGCGCGGGATGAAGGGAGGCGGCGAGAGCCACCACAGCCTTAGCTATTAAAATCAACCACCCGGAAAACTGCGTTCAGGTATATACAGAAATAATACAAGGGTTTATTCAGGAAAAAGCAAGGACAGGAAAAGCACGTGCCGGTAATGAAATATTCTAAATCGGGATCCTGCACACCAGATATTGAATACAAGACGAGGGGATATGAAATACGAAAATAACACGTCATGTATCATGTAACCGCGGAGCTCGGTCTTATCTGGTCTCGTTGTCTTGTCCGTCCAACGCGGCTCCAAACTCCGGCGTGGAGGAATCCTCCGTCCGCCTCGCACGCCCCGCTAGGCCCGAGCCAATGCCCTCGCCACTGCACACGAGGTCCGTGCACCAAACTCCAAAGCACCGAGCACCGCTCCAAGCACCAGCACCGCTCCAAGCACCACGAGGTCCCACAGCAGGACAGTGAGCTCCACTCAGGCTACACCTCAGCCCAACTCAGGTCGGGATCTCTGAACGACTCGACCGGGCTGCTTAAAACAACTCCTCGTATCGACTCGACTGCGCAATGGCGTTCGGCAACTGGCATTCAGCAACTCCCTATGGCTCAACTGATCTCCTCCAGCGAACTGCAATGACGTTCAGCAACTGCTCTGGATCAACTGCCAACTCTGCCCGTGCGCACCTCAAACAAACTCCAACTCCACTCGTGCACACCTCAAACGAACTGCCCGAAAATGGCGCTTGGCCCTCGTTAATATCGATCTTCTTCGTCACGTCAGCCCTGGCGCGCCGCCAACCAATCAGAGCCTCCACCAACTCGCCTAGGCGCACGCCCACTGAGTCTCAGTTCCGCGCGCTCTTGTTTATGGTGTTATAGCACGTGCTATGCGAGGTGGATAGGCCTGTCGGAGGTGTAAATGGTGGCGGCCATGTGACGGTGTTCTGTCCTGATTTCTTCCTAAGTCATGTCAGGGGGGAGGGCATTGTTAGTGTTGTACTAAGGGATCCTAACGAAGTGTCTAAGTGGTGTGCAGTGCCAAAATGGACAGAGGTTTGGCTAACCAGGTGAGACATACAAGGGCGCTACTCCTTAATCCTTATCACTCCAGGGGGTCGGGGAGGAGCACTACGTATCACTCGAACCTCCTGGTGGATTCACAATTATACATCTTACCCGACAAAACGCCTACACATGAACTTATTACAGGTAGTGTTCCTTACCGCGACATCCCGAAGCATGTTACCTACTCAGATCTATTCTGCTCTATATATCACTACCCAAATTCATAACAATTGTTACGTGCTCCTCCCCGACCCCCTGGTCACGGCGTACCTCCCAGTCCCGAGAGGAGTCACGGCAGAAAAATGTGTTATTCTGTATGTCAAAGATCAATGGAGAAGCCACCCCAATTGTTACTCACAAACAAATACTGTATTAAGATCACACAAGAATAACAGTAATCAAAAGTACAATCAATATCCGATGATGGTACCATCAGTTTTGTAATATATAACTCACTTCGCTCCAAGTGAGTGAACCAAGAACATTCCCAATGTCTCTTATTCCTGGCTCCAAGCCAAAGTTGATGTGCTCCAGCGATCGCCAGAACGATGTCCCATCGAGACCAGAATCCCGTTCGGATGGAAAGAACAGTCCCGCTGCAAACGCGGGGCACAGGCGCCCTCAAGGCGACTGGGAAATCCAACAGCCCCTCCAGGCGACCGAGAGATCACACCCTCGGGTATGGACGAATTAACCTTCAAAAAGCCGCGTCACACAGATGCCCCAGATCGACGTCTGAATGCAGTGAAAATGGGCGAAAAGAGACGAAACCGTGAGCGAAGCACAAGTCCTGCATGAGTCAAAATGGCTGACGACCCGTTCTTGAGATGTAACGGCCCGGCGATAATTCTCCTCGGAATCCACTGCCAAAAACCTGACATGCCGGTTGATCGGTCACAGCCATGACAATTCTGTCGCAGGAATCCCTTTCCCGGAAACCCGAAAGTTCGCGAGTGACTCTTGCTCGCCGACGTTCGCTCCAGACTGCAAGTAGCTCAGCTCCTTCTTGTCCGTCTCACTCGCTCCGCCATTTTTCTCCCTCTTCTTCCTCTTCGTCGTCCGGTTCCCGATCCGGTTTCCTGTTTCTTTTAACATTAACTTTTTTACCTTTTGAAAACAGTTCATGGACAATAAACCTTTTGAAAACAATAATAGTACAAGGAATCAGAAATATTTACAGTGGATGCAAACTACCACAACGGAAGTGACGAATCCATAACACTTCCCCCCCTCAAGAAAGAAAGTTTGAACATAGTGAAAACTTTCTTTGTAGGCAAAACTCTCCCAACAAACAAAAGTAAACTCACACCCCAAATCATCAATTCCCGTGAGCAACGATACTCAATATTGCCCAAAAATAAAGCAACAAAACTTCAAACAACCTACAGAGATTTCCAAAGTTAGTTCACTCTGGACAAAGCATCAGCAACGACATTATCCCTGCCCTTTACATGCTCAATTACCAAGCCAAACTCCTGCAAAGCCAAACTCCATCTCATCAACCTCTGGTTTTTATTTTTCATTTTTTGAATGAAGGTTAAGGGGTTGTGATCAAAAATCCAAAGTCACGCAAATCTAAAGCACTTTTTTAGGGAGGCCGAGCTGAGACCCAGGTTTCATGGTGGTTGGGTGGTGAGGCCTGGAAGTATTCACTACATGGACGCCTTTAGGAACGTGGAGTTCACGGTTAATCCGTGTAGGAATCTTGGCTCGGCTGCTCCGCAGCATTCAGTGCTTCAGCTCTTCCTAACTTTCATAATAATCACGGCTAGACCGCTTGTCGCTGTAGTCACGTGAACAGCGGTCTCCTTCTCGGCCACTACCCTGATAATCATCCCTTCGGGAGCTGCTGTAACTCTGGGAGCCTCCATAGTAATATCGACTGCAGCCACCACCAAAACTACTACTTCCACCCCAGGAGCCATAGCCACCCCTGAAACTACCTCCACGTTTTCCTCCGCTGGAGCTCCCCCAACGACTATGGCCTGCCTTCTCTACTGTTATGGTCCGACCATCCAAATCCTTGCCATTCAAATCCTTTTCTGCAGCTTTGGCGTCCTTTGTGTTTTCAAACGTGAAAAAGCCAAACCCTCTTGACTATTGCGTCTCCATATCTTTTATCAGCAGCACTTCCAAGAGCGGTCCATATTTGCCGAAGACAGAGTCTAGAACATCTTCCCTTGTGTTGAAGTTCAGTCCACCTACAAAGAGCTTGCCAATATTGCCTCCATCCCTGACTTGTGTGTGCTGACACTTAGTTTCAGGGTACCTGACAAGAAATGTCTGTGCAAAGCGTGACGTCAGTACCTTCCCCTTCTCTTCAGAGCGCTTCCTACCCATAGCACGAGTCGCGGTACAGGATGGAAAGATACCCAGAATCTCCTGCTCTACCTGTGCAGTGTTATTTTTCATACCAGGCTTTTCAACAAACATCGGGTTACGAGAAACTTGACCACCGGCCAAATCATTCCCGATAACAAAAGATATTCCCTCTACAGGTAGAGTGGCTTGTAACCCTACGGTGACCAGTCCTGACACCAAATCTGACTTCATATGGATGACATGAAGTGGGGCTTTAACACAGCCACCAACCCCCTGTAAAAGAACACTAACACCAGTTGCCGTCTTCTCTGACAATGGCAAAATGCCCTCAAGCATCAAAGATTGATGTGCTCCTGGGTCCCTCAATACCCTACCAGGTCTCTGGTTAGTCAAGTCTCCATCCAGTGACACAAACCCCTCTGAAATAAAAGGTTTGTAACCCTCCTGAATAAGGTCGTTCTGTGATGCCGAAACTTTGGCATGGGAACCTTCACAAGGCACTGTCCTCCAAGGACGATTTCTCGCATTTGCCAATGCATTCAGAGTTGTACTAGTCTGACTCCGCTCCTGATTTTTCCTTTCCAGGGCATAACATTGGGACATCAAATGTCCAGGTTTCTTGCAAAAAGTGCAAGTAGGCCCGGAGGAAAAACTCGTGGTCTGCCTCGAGCCCCCCGGAAGATAAGTCTGTCTTGGAACTGTAGTTTTCTGATCCATAAAAGTTGCGGTATCAGATTTGTCCTAATAGTCATCTTGAGGCCGCCCCCATGAATATTCGTGCTCCACACCGGATGTACCATAACTCACCTGGCGAACTCTAGGCGGGAAGTTAGGTGTGTGTAACCCCATCCTGTGTGTCAAGGCATAGTCATCTGCCACGGTTGCTGCCTCATACAACTCTGGTCCCTTCTTTTCTTCCAGATGTACTTTAATGTCCTCGTGGACACACTGTTTGAATTCCTCCACCAAGATCAATTGTCACAACAGTTCGAAGTCTTTCCCAATCCCCTTCGAATCACACCACCGACCAAACATGGTTTCCTTCATTCTGGCAAACTCCACATGGGTCTCACTCTCCCTCTTCCTGGCATTCTGGAATTTTTGCTGGTAAGCCTCAGGGACCAATTCATAGGCTTTGAGAATGGCTTTCTTCACTTCCTCATAATATGTACATTTGTCAATCGGTAAAGCCGAAAATATATCTTGAGCTTTACCCACCAGAACACTTTGCACTAACATAGTCCAGGACCTCACAGGCCTTTAGCATTTGAGCCACTTTCTCAAAGTGTAAAAAAAAACTTGGCTACCTCCTTTTCATTGAAGGGCGGAACCAGCCTCACATGTCTACCAACATCCCAGGTGTTCTGACTAGTTGTCGAACCAGCCGGCATTGATGCTACCTCTCCCCGTTCTCCAATTAATTCCAACTCCTTGAGTTTAACTTCCTTCTGATACTCCATGTCATGTTCCTTTAACTCCCTTTTGGCTCTCCTCTCCTCTGCTCTTTCCTTTTCTCTTCTTTCTTTGAGTTCCCTTTCAGTTCTCCTTTCCTCTGCTCTTCTCTCCTCGAGTTCACTTGCAGCTCTCCTTTCCTCTGCTCTTTCCCCTGCTCTTCTTTCTTCTTCAGCTCTCCTTTCCTCTGCTTTTAACGTTTCCTGGCTCTGCAGTTGCATCTCCATTTTCCGGAGCTCCACATTTTCTTTTTCCTCGGGTAACCAATCCAAGGCTACCTCTGTCCATGTTCCTTGTCCCACCAGAGATTCTACCACCAATGTCTGCATCGCTGCTTTCTTCATCTTAACTCGGACCTCCAAGTTAAAATGTCTGGCCAATATCAAGAGTTCCGATTTTTTTAATGCTTGGAACTGTGCCTCATTAGGGGACGCCGCAAACTGTTCTGCGTCAAACACCATGGTGACTATCAGTTAACACCTGTTAACCTTCATACAAAAATTTTCAAATTTTTTTGAAACATTTGGGAAGGTTAGAAAATAATTCCAAATTTGAGAATTTGGGGAATGTTAGGGAATTCTATCCCGGACGAGTGTTATCAGGGAATTTAATCCCGGACGAGCCCCCAATTTCTGTTACGTGCTCCTCCCCGACCCCCTGGTCACGGCGTACCTCCGAGCCCCGAGAGGAGTCGCGGCAGAAAAATGTGTTATTCTGTATGTCAAAGATCAATGGAGAAGCCACCCCAATTGTTACTCACAAACAAATACTGTATTAAGATCACACAAGAATAACGGTACAACAATAATAGTAATCAAAAGTACAATCAATATCCGATGATGGTACCATCAGTTTTGTAATATATAACTCACTGCGCTCCAAGTGAGTGAACCAAGAACATTCCCAATGTCTCTTATTCCCGGCTCCAAGCCAAAGTTGATGTGCTACAGCGATCGCCAGAACGATGTCCCATCGAGACCAGAATACCGTTCGGATGGCAAGAACAGTCCCGCTGCCAACGCGGGGCACAGGCACCCTCAAGGCGACTGGGAAATCCAAAGGCACCCTCCAGGCGACTGAGAGATCACACCCTCGGGTATGGACGAATTAACCTTCAAAAAGCCACGTCACACACACACCCCAGATCGACGTCTGAATGCAGTGAAAATGGTCGAAAAGAGACGAAACCGTGAGCGAAGCACAAGTCCTGTGCGAGTCAAAATGCCCGACGACCCATTCTTGAGATGTAACGGCCCGGCGATTATTCTCCTCGGAATCCACCGCCAAAAACCTGACACGCCGGTTGATCGGTCACAGCGATAACAACTCTGTCGCAGGAATCCCTTTCCCGGAAACCCGAAAGTTCGCTAGTGACTCTTGCTCGCCAACGTTCGCTCCAGACCGCAAGTAGCTCGGCTCCTTCTTGTCCGACTCACTCGCTCCGCCCTTTTTCTCCCTCTTCTTCCTCTTCGTCGTCTGGTTCCCGATCCGGTTTCCTGTTTCTTTTAACATTAACTTTTTTACCTTTTGAAAACAGTTCATGGACAATAAACCTTTTGAAAACAATAATAGTACATGGAATCAGAAATATTTACAGTGGATGCAAACCACCACAATGGAAGTGACGAATCCGTAACACAATACTGTTACCTTTATGGGGGTAGTTGAAAGAATCCCATAGTAAAGGTAGGACTGTATAATTATAGCATTGCCCGTGGACGTGGACATGTATGAGAAATCTCGATGTACTTAAGTAGGAAAACTGTAGCTTAAGATTGTTTATGTGTCTTCACATGAGGGGTGAAGCAGTGATAATTAGTTAGGGATTAAGGTTAGTTTTTCCCAGTATGTGATTTTTCCCTCGGTGATTTTCCCTAACGTTCTACATTTACCACGGCCGGCCATGAAAACCCCATTAAACAACATTTACAACCAACGCCGACCCTATGAACACTCACCACAACTAAGCCCCACCCACATGAACACTATTGGCAAAAGGCCCCGCCCAGTAGAGGCGGAGGATCAGTCGGCGGAGAAGAAGGCCGGCAGGACATGCCCCAAGGGACGCGATTGGTTCTCGCTCGGGAGGAAGAGGAGTGCTCTTCTTCTGCTGGGTCCGACAAGAAGTTGGCCATTTTGGTGCTGAATTAAGTATGCGTGCTTTTGGAGGGAGCTTTTGTTGCGTTGCGTTGGCAGCTTTTGTGGCAGCAATGTTGGCATTTGAGCTTTTGTTGCATTGGCAGCATTTATAAAGAGGTTTCGCCTGTGGTACTCTCCGGGGGAGCTGGAGGCTGCATTGTGCTCGCCCAGGCAGTGGAACCTGAAAGAGGGCGGTCTTCACTGCTTGCCTCACAGCTCTGGGCGCCTTCGACACGTGGGCTTTTCGTCGGCGGTCGCCATCTTGTGTGCTTCCTGAGCCTCGTCACCACCACTCTACTCGAAAATGACCACTTGAGGCCAAAGCTGAGTGCCGGAAAACCACAAAGGGATTTTATTTTCTTTCATCTGTCCCCTTGTCTGTTTTGAGTCTGTGTGTGGAAGTACATCAGATAGGAATTTTATTTACCTCAACATTAATTTTGACATTTCCGTCCTGCATTTATTCTCATTAAATTATTTGTTGAACTTACTGTCGTTTACTTGTTTGTGGTTTCGGAATAAACCGGTGTGTTCCGTTCAGGTTAACGCTTCACCTCCCTTCATTCCGCGCGACAAAGATCCTGCCATTTTTCGGGGTGCCGCCTCGGGAGTAAAACTGTCTCGGTTATCCATCACCCAGTGGTCTAAACCACTGGTGACAGGACAATACTTACCAAAAACTCATCCCGGATGAAGAACTTGGCACGAGACACCCGCGGGTCTTCTCCTTGCGGTGTGGGAGCTGGTAGTAAGAGTATAGGGTATCAGCAATATTAAAAAAAAACACATTGCACATTGAGTTTGTGGAATCAGGCTGTGATCACTTTCAGAATTACAAACAGACTGCAATGCAATGATGTTGACAGCCTTTAAAGGTGAAATGATGGTGTTAGCCTTAGGGCTACTGTGGAATTAAGGTCACTATTTGATGCTGTTATCTTCTCTTTCATTTCCTGTATAGACTGGTTGTTTTACCAAACTTTTAGGGCCGAATTTACGAAAGGCATTGAAGAGTAAGATGCGTGTAGAATCGCTAATCGTGCAATGATCACCTGTTCAAAGTTAGTCGCCATTCACCGAAGAGTGATTATCTAATGCGGATTGAAACCTAATCACAAGCGTTTAAATAACAAAGAAACAGTCACATGTCTGTGAGGGCATGTTTAAGAGTGTGTGTTAAGGCCTTGAAGCAAGCAATGCATGGCTTATAATTGGCAGTTTACATTGGGTGGTGAATATTGATGTGTTAGGAGTTATTGAATGATCTCAATAGGAGGCAGAAGAGGATAGTGATAGGGCAGTTCGCCGACTGACGTGCATTGAGAATACTTGAGGATAGATGCAATCCTCTGGAGAAGTATGACAATATCATATTTATCCAGAGTTACTGACTTTCGAAGGAATCATTTCATTGTTTGCTGAATCTAGTGCAACATGACATGGATCAACGTACGATGAGGAGCAATCCGCTGAATCCCCTCCAACAACTGTCCATAGCGGTGTGATTCGATATAAGTGCATCATTTCAATTGGATATTGAAGGCCTGGTGTTGGCTTAGTGGTTAGGGTGCCGGCTTGGGATCCTATGGATCCTGTGGTTCGAATCCCGGTTGATCGCTGAATTAACACCAGGGGGGTTAACTCAGCCTGTCATCCTTCCGAGGTCGGCAAATCTGAGTACCAATTCACTGGTAATTCCCTGTGTGTCGCAAGAGGTGACCAACAGGGTTGGCGGCAGGAAGGGCCATAAAACATTGTTTCAAAAAGGGGACCACGGTGCCCGAAAAAGGCCAACCCCTGCTCTGTGGGGAAAAATAGCCTCGAAAGGTGGTTCATTTCAATTGGACGTTGGAGATATGGGTGCTGTCTCACAGATTAATCAGCTGTTTATATCTCTCTTCATAAATTGCTACTTATACGGGCGATTAGCTGTGCACATACATCAATGTTTTTGTCACTACGTATATAAGGGTTAAGGCATGTGTTAGCAAGACGGTCACTAAGTGCTTTTCGTAAATTCGGCCCATAGCGATTTCTGAAGAAACACGTGTACAAAACAATTCAAAATTGGGAAGATCCGTATTTTTAAAATGAAGGCACCACCACTGAGTGCAGCCACCCAGGAGTCAAGGGTCATATCTAACGTTTTGACCACCAAGTGATCTTCATCTGAGACTATGCTGGTATTGGGTGTGCAGGTGTGCAGGTGTGCAGGTGGTGGAAGGGATCACATGACTGCAATATGCAAATGGTGAGACATCACATCGTTTTTATCATTGCCTTGTGATGAAGAGGTGATGAGCCATGTGATGTCCCACCTCCCTCCTTAGAGAATAATTGAAACCTGGCACACATTGCGAGCACACTCCCAGATGAAGATCACTCACTACCCATACTACTGCTGGGCACCTATACTAGTTGGTGGGGCCTTCGTTTTTGGATCTTCATTTTTGAATACCCAAATTGTTTATTTTTTGATGCCTGGTTACAAAAGGGTCTTGTGAGTGGAGAAAGTGTGGTGTAAAAGAGTGTTCTTCATCTTCAAGTTGTACTGTTCTGTTGTGTAGGTGAGTGCGCTGTCTTGTTTGTTGTTAAGAATTTTAATTCCAACATGAAGATCCGTAGTACAGTCGGGCATGTGCCACCCACCATCTACAGGTATTGCGTAGTTGGCGTACTCTGGGAAATAGTCTTCAATCAAGAACTTCCCAGCAAGAATCTTGTCCTCCAGCATGTCTTGTTTATTCAAAAAAAGGATGACCGAGATCGTTTTCAACCATCTGCACCGACCAATGACAGACCACGCACAGAACTTGCATAACTCAGCACGAAGCAGAAGTTACTTAAATGTGATGCAGTGTTACTACCTATATGAATGCAATGAATTTGTTATCTTTAACACTCCAGTTAAAAAGGAGCTTGGTATAGGTTTGTGAACATCACTGGGTTCGGGGAAACAATTATGTCGGCATTTATGGTCTGAAAATTTTCTTTACTAGTTAACCATCAAAAACATAAAATCACCATTTTAAAAATCCGCATGAAAATCTTAGTTAAATAAACCCTTATGGGGCCACTGAGACAACTTCCGACCAGGAAGAGATATCACTGAGACAATGTGGTTAACTCACTCCAAAAATATCCTTAAATCTTACCAGGGAATTTCCCTAAGCCTGAAGTCTACTCTTGCATGGGGGATTTAAAATCCCTAAAGTAAGGTGAAGAACCGCCTTTTAAGGCCATTTCTCCCCGCAGAGCAGGGTTTGGACTTTTTTGGGCACCAGGGTCCTCTTTTTGAAGCAACGTTTTATGGCCAGATGCTCTTCCTGCCACCAACCCTGTTAGTCCTTATGGGGATTGCTATCTTTATTGCTATCTAACAATAAAGTTAGCTATTATTGCTATTATTGCTATTTATTGCTATCTAACATTGCTATCTTTATAAAAAAAACTCTCTTCCTCACTCGCCCTGCACTGCCCTCTCTCCACCTCACCCCCAGGAATACCTTTGGCTACGGCTTCCCCTTCGCTCCCACCTTTTGTTCATATGTGTGTTGTACCATCCACCAAACAGTGATGACTCCATCTACATCTCGCTGTCTGATAATATGGACCAACTTCTATCTACCCATCCCAACTCTCTCTTCCTCATATGTGGTGATTTCAATTGTCACCATGCCAGATGGCTGGGTGTGGGTACCACTCTCACCAGCCATGGCTCTTCAGCAAAGGACTTCTGTGACTCACTGGGGCTGACACAATCTGTCAATTTCCCGACCCGGATCTCAGTCAACGGAGCATCTTCTCTTCTGGACTTGGTTATGACTAACTTCCCTGAAAATGTCTGCTGCTCTTCTTCTGCTCCAATCGGCTCATCTGATCATGTGCTTGTCAAAGTGGACATCTCTCTGACCATTCTCAGAGAGCCTCCTCAGCGTCGACGAGTCTGGCATTTCACTCAGGCCAACTGGCACGGTCTTCAAGCAGCCATCAATCATCTGGACTGGTCTCCCATCTCTACCGCCTCTGACATCAACTCATCCTGGGAATTCTTCCAAAGTAAATTGCTCTCTCTCATGCACAGATTTATCCCATCTCGTCTTCAGTTGTCATACCCTTCCTCCTGTCCATGGTACACGGAATCTTGTGGTGAGGCTATTGCCCAGAAACAACTTGCTTTCGTCTCCTGGAAAGCAAATCCAACGGAAGGAAATCTCATTTCCTTTCACAAAGCCCGAAACAAGTGTGTGTCCACCCTCAGGAGAGCCAGGAAACAATATCTCTCTGTTCTCAGGACAGAACTCTCTTATCTGTCTCCCTCTTCCAAATCCTGGTGGTGTGTGGTCAAATCTGTTTCTGGTGTTTGTTCCCCCTCCATCCCCTCCCTCACCTCAAACGGCCACACGGCTGACTCCGCACGTGAAAAAGCTGAATGCCTCAACTCTGTGTTTGCCTCTAAATCTTGTGTCCCAAACCCATCCCTCTCTGTACCCACCGTACCCAGTCGTACCCAGCTGCTCCTGGACTCTGTGTCCTTTCCTCCTGACAAGGTGGAAAAGTTTCTGTCAACCCTCGACTCTGATTCTGCAACTGGACCTGACGGCATCAGCCCACGGGTCCTAAAATCCTGTTCTTCCACTCTTTCAATCCCTCTCTCTGTTCTCTTCACCCTCTCTTTTGCTCAAGGTCATCTGCCATCTGCTTGGAAATCTGCCCACATCACCGCTTTGCACAAAAAGGTGCAATAACAGATCCCAGCAACTACAGACCAATCAGCCTTCTCCCAATTGTCAGCAAAGTCATGGAATCCATCATTGCTTCAGATATGAAATCTTTCCACTTCTCCAATGGCTTGATCTCTGATCATCAATTTGGTTTCAGACCTGGTCACTCTACTCTGGACATGCTGCTTCTGCTTTCTCAACAATGGGTGGAGGTCCTCAATGCCAAACAGGAAATTAGTGCTGTCTCCCTTGACATATCACGTGCCTTCGATACGGTCTGGCACCCCGCTCTGCTCACCAAACTCTCCTCTTTTGGTATCCATAGAAATCTCCATGCATGGCTGGCGGACTTCCTCTCTAGTAATAGTCAACGTGTGGCCTTGAATGGGGTTCTCTCATCTCCTCTTCCTGTTCAGGCTGGAGTTCCCCAAGGCAGTTTTCTGGGCCCTATGCTTTTTCTGGTCTTCATCAATGATCTCTCTGACTCTCTTGAAAATCCTCTCTATCTCTTTGCTGATGACTCTACTCTCTGTCACTCCATTCTTCATCCCTCAGATTGGCAGTCTGCAGCCTCCTCACTCTCTGCAGACCTGGACAAAATCACAGAATGGGCAAACAAGTGGAACATGTCTTTCAATCCTGACAAATCTCACACTCTTACGATGTATCACCGAAAAGACCGACTAGACAACCCTCCCATATACTTTCTGAATAATCCTCTCCAAGAAGTTCTGTCACTCAAGCTTTTGGGTCTCACTATCTGCCATGATCTTTCCTGGGAAAACCACATTTCAAATCTGGCCTCCAAAGCCAGTCGGCGACTGGGCATCCTCCGTCGTGCGAAGTCCTTCCTTGGCACACCTGAGCTCCTCACCACAAACAAGGCTTTCATCCGCAGCTCAATGGAATACTGCTCTCCCCTCTGGGCTGGTGCTCCTGCCTCACACCTAGCTCGTCTTCACGCTGTTGAAACCAAAGCATTCAGAATCATTGGAATCTCCCGCGATGAAGCTAACTCCAAGGGCCTCTCACTCACTCACCACAGGCAGGTTGGTGGTCTTTCCGTCTTCTACCGACTCCTCTCTGGCCTTGCCCCCCCAGCTCTCTCTCTAGGCTCTGTCCCGCAAATATTCCTCAGGTCGCACAAGATCTGCCTGCAACCCTCTTATGGTTAAACTGCCAAAATCAAGACTCTCTGCTCACCTTCACTCCTTCATTCCTCTTTTCTCCCGCCTCTGGAACAAATCCCTCACTCTCTTCAATCCCACTCCACCCTCCAGGTCTTTAAAACAGCTGTTCACCACCATCTCTTATCTTACCCCATCCAAAACCTTGATCTTTTCTATCCCCGCTAATTTCACCCCAATTCCACTTTTTTGAAATACCAACTTCTGTCCTGGAAGTCCTTGGTGTCCTTGTGTTTTATACTTCTCCCACCCCCCCCCCTTCCCCGCCCCCCTTCCCATGCCTCCTCCCCCCAAGCCCTCTCCCTCCCACACAACTCCCTGCTCTTAAATGTTGTGTGCTCTCAAGTGTTTGTGTGCTTCCCCTTCTCTTGTCTTCCGCTCCCTCTTTTTATATATTTTGTTTGTCTGGTTGATTTGTTTGTGAAGTAAATGTCAGCTCTTTCACGAGCCTCGATTCAGTATACAAAAAATAATAATAATAAAAGTCACCTCTTGTGACACACAGGGAATTACCAGTGAACTGGTACTCAATTTGCCGACCTCGGAAGGATGACAGGCTGAGTCAACCCACATAATGTTAATTCAGCGATCGACCGGGATTCAAACCCAGGATCCTAGGATCCCAAGCCAGCACCCTAACCGCTAAGCCAACACCAGGCTACTGCCTAAACTAAGGTGAGATAGACAAAAATAAAAATCCACACTAATGGACAATATGGAAGACAAGAGAGGTCAGAAGTAGCAGAATCACCATCGAGATGTCAAATCTAGATTTAATTACCAACTTTGCTATTTATTGTCATCCTGATCGATCCTTCACAAAATGGCGTTACGTTAATGAGTGTGCTTTCCCACCTGCTGGCATTTTCTTGTTTTTACAATGACCCAATGCTCATAGTAGAGCCTTTACATAAATCAGATGCAGGAGGAAGTAATTAATGTGGATTACAAAGGCGTTAGTAGACCAAGGGGCAAATAATATAGTTATCTAGGATTTGAACCTGAGTTCTGAACATCCTGGGTTCGAATCCCGGTCGATCGCTGAATTAACGCCAGGGGGATTGACTCAGCCTGTCATCCTTCCGAGGTCGGCAAATTGAGTACCAGCTTGCTGGGATGAATGATCCAGGTGTGTACCCCGGATTAGAATAGGTACACCGTATCCCTGCGCATCGTAAGAGCGTGACCAAGGGTTGGCGTCAGGAAGGGCATCCGGACCATTAAAACATTGCCTCAAACAGGGAACCATGATTGTCATGGGGCCCGCAAGGCTAACCCCCGCTCTAGCGGGGAAAATGGCCTTAAAACGATCATTCATTTATTCATTCATTCATTCATTCTGAACATCATGAGCCATCGGTCTGGCCGAGAATGCTAAACAATCCAACCCAAGCAATTGCTTGTGGATGTTAGATTCCTGGGTTTCTTTAAAAAAAAAAAAAGAGCAGGTTATTGTGTAGGCCGACTGGTGCCATAGCCAAATTATAAATCCCTGACCTATGTCCTATGGAGGTGGTGGTGGTACTGCATGCATCAGTGAATTCACCATGAAGCTGGAATGATGCAAATCAGCAGCTTGATATGGCAGCTGATATATGAATGAATGAAACCAATCAACAGTTAAACTTTCAACCATTACATGTTTAGAGACTTAGGGGTTTAGGTGTCTAAGGCTCATGAAACAGCCTGTACATACATATACAGTGTCTTCAGAAAGTATTCACACCCCTTGACTTGTTTCACATTTTGTTGTGTTACAGCCTGAATTTAAAAATGGATTGAACTCAGATTTTTTTTCACTGATCCACACAATATACCTCGTAATAATGTGAATATGTATTTTATTTTGTTTTAGAAATTTTTACGAAAAAGGAAAAATGAAAAGCTGAAATGTTTTCAGTCAATAGGTATTCAAGTGACAAACCCTTCCCTTCTCCTTCCATACGCTTTAACCTTTTTCTCCTTTCCTTCTCAACTCCGCTATTACGGCTATGATGGATGCTTCTTCGTGGTGGTTGTACCCCCCCCCCCCCCCCAACGCCAGTCGGGGGCCAAATATTTCCTATTCTTCCCTGCTGTCCAGATTCGTCAGGGCAGCGCTGTCATGGTCAGAGTGCCGATCAGTCCCCATAGACTGGCCATTTCCTTTCTCTCTCTTTCTCTCTCTTCTGCTCTCTTCTCTCTCTCTCTCTTCTCTCTCTTTTCTCTCTCTCTCTCTCTTCTCTTTTCTTTTCTTTTATTTTCTCTTTCTTTCTTTCTTTCTTTCTTTCGTTCTCTCTCTCTCTCTCTCTCTCTCTCTCTCTCTCTCTCTCTCTCTCTCTTTTCTCTCTTGCTCTCTCTCTTTTCTCTCTCTCTCTCTTTTTTTCTCTCTCTCTCTCTGTCTCTCTCTCTCTTTTTTTTTCTCTCTCGCTCTCTCTCTCTCTCTCTCCCTCTGTCTCTCTCTCTCTCTCTCTCTCTCTCTCTCTCTGTGTATCTCTCTCTCTCTCTCTCTCTCTCTCTCTCTCTCTCTCTCTCTCTCTCTCTCTGTGTATCTCTCTCTCTCTCTCTCTCTCTCTCTCTCTCTCTCTCTCTCTCTCTCTCTCTCTCTCTCATGGCCCTGACTTTGTGAAGGCGGGGGTACACCATCCTTGATGTGGCGGATCTCTTGGTCACTTCTTGGAGCTCAATCAGCTGTTTCAGTGGCGCGGACTTGTTCAAGAGAACTGTTCGGGGTTATCCAACAACAACAAAGACAACAACAACAACAACAACAACAACAACAACAACACAGCTCCGCTACTATATCCCTTTTCTTTCCTGTGCTCTTTTCTTCCGTTAGTTTACAGAATTTTTTCTCAATTTAGCTCCCAATCCTGTTTTTAATCTTTCCGATACCCCCAAAACATGTTTCATCATTTGGCTTATATTACCAGAAAACTCTTATTCATACATATTTAGTATTTACACATGGCATGGCAAACCAACTGACCAACAAACCCTTGTGAATTGCTGTATTTAGTGAGGTCTAGATCAGGTCATGCCCAAATATAAACCAGATAATACAAATGTCATTTGGCATCTTTCAATTTTGCTTCTGGTGTTCATCGTGCGGATTTGTGATGGCGTGTCATCGACCTTGCTCTAGTTTTTATTATCTTTGTCATGTATGTGATTTATATACAAACACCTTAGACATTGTAGGAAAAAACGAATAAAATCAGAAGAATCATTATTTTCAGGAAGAATTAAAAAGTTTCAATTTGGGAGGGTTGGGGAGGAATTTAAAAAAACATTAAATAAACTCAATGGTAGCTCGAAGAGCTGATCACCGGTATTCCATTTGGCAATAACAACTTATTTATATCCAAGAGCCACATATGACGTTTATTTCACTAGTCTTTGTGCCATTTTTAATCCAATAATAATATGATTCGGATTATTTTAACCCTCATGTTACATCACATTGTCAATAACAAATTAATTGTTTTTCTTCTGACTCTTGATTTATCTGTAATAATTACAACATCACTGTAATGTGCTCGTTTTGGGATAAAGAGCCTTAGGAAGCTGCCAACTTCACACTGCCCCAGCAGGCATTAATAGAAGAACAGAGCAGGCACATTTGTACAGAATGCAGAGCAATGAGTGTACTTATATTATATAGTAGGTTACACAGTGCACAATCGGCTTTATTTTGACCCCTTTCTCTGCAGGCAACCTTGACAGCCTCCAGAATTCCTGCAGTGCCCTGTTTAAAGCTGCTCCTGCTAATCGGGGGCTCGAGGGGCAACGGGTGGCACGGAAATACCACACTTGAACCCCTACCGGTAACTTTTAAGTAGTCCATTGATTCCTGCACATCCTTGGCAGCTCAAGCTCTGGTCTCTCACTCAGATGCCTATACCACAGAAGAGTAATCCAATCACAACTCCATATGTAATAAATACACTCGCAAACAAAATCACCGCTCGCATAGCATACATGCAACCCCAGCCTGGTGTTGGCTTCGCGGTTAGGGTGCCGGCTTGGGATCCTAGGATCCTGGGTTTGAATCCCGGTCGATCGCTGAATTAATGCCAGGGGAGTTGACTCAGCCTGTCATCCTTCTGAGGTCGGCAAATTGAGTACAAGTTCACTGGTAATTCCCTGTGTGCAGCAAGAGGCAACTAACAGGGTTGGTGGCAGGAAGGGCATCTGGCCATAAAACATTGCTTTAAAAGGGGGACCACGGTGCCCGAAAAAGGCCAACCCCTGCTCTGTGGGGAAAAACTGGCCTCTAAAGGTGGTTTTGTATTAAACTTACAAACAACCCTAAACACCTAAACACCTAAACTTACAAACAATCACACTGACAAACATGTAAAACCTGCACTCACAAACTTATACACGCACAAACAAAATCACCACTCGCATAGCATACATGCAATCACACACATTATACAAACTCCGGAACTTACAAACAATCACACTGACAAACATAAAAACTGCACTGACAAACTCCTACACATACAAACATACAAAATCCTACAATCACAAACAAAACACTGACACACACAAACATACAAATGCTTGCACTCACAATCACACTGCCAAACATAAAATTGCACTCACAAACTCCTACACACACAAACATACAAAATCCCACACTCAAACAAAACACTGACACACTAACTTACAAATGCTTACACTCACAAACAATAACATTGACAAACATAAACATCGGGGCAATACCCCTGGTGCTCACATGGTCACAGTAGACTGCACCGACTAAGGGTATTTAAACCAATTTCTATGCTTGCTAGAAGATAGGGCAGCATGTACAATCATACTAACATAATCACAGGACCTTAAACAAACAAACCAAACATTACCTATCTTGGGCGGAATCCTCCCGCCCACCCCCCCCCCCCCCACTCCCACCCCTGTATTTCCTCAGACCCCAATTTTTCAATGCCTTGAACAAGCATTGGTACATCATGGACAATGAAGGTTGTGGTGAAGTTTCATGAGAATTGATGATGTAGTTTCTGAGAAGAAAACAAATACCTATTTTGGGGGGCAACCCCCCCATCCCCCTGTAGATCCCCAAAGGGGCAGACTTTTTTTAAATTCCGTGAACAAAAACTTTGGTACATCACAGGCGATGAAGGTTATGGTCAAGTTTCATCGAAATAGCTTGTGTAGTTGCAGAGGAAAAAGCAAATTCCCTATTTTGGGGGTTCAAACCAGGATCTACTTTGACCACCAGTAGACCCCTGAGACCGCGATCTTTTTAATGCTGTGAACAAACTTTAGTCACAACATAACAAATATCATTTGTGCAATATTTGGTCGCATTCCCTTCAGCGGTTTCGGAGAAGAAGTTGCAAATGTTTACGGACGGACGGACTGACTGACTGACTGACTGACTGGCTGACTGACGGATGACGCGCCATTGCATAAGCTCCCATGAACTTCGTTCCAGGTGAGCTAAAAAACTACATTCACAAACTCCTACACACACAAACATACAAAATCCTACACTCACAAACAAAACACTGACACACACAAACTTACAAATGCTTACACTCACAAACAATCACACTGACACACATGTAAAACCTGCACTCACAAACTCCTATACACACACATACAAAATCCTACACTCACAAACAAAACACTGACACACACAAACTTACAAATGCTTACACTCACAAACAATAACACTGACAAACATAAAAACTGCACGCACAAACTCCTACACACACAAACATACAAAATCCAACACTCACAATCACACTTACAAACTTGTAAAAACTACACTCAAACTCAAACACACACAAACATACAACACAAGAAGACGTCATGCGGAGCATGATACTTGAAAAATCCGCCCCCCACCCCCAATAAAAAAAATTCCATTAATACAGCAAATTGTCCATTTCATCAAGATTAAAATTGACAATCTTGATCAAAGCTCAGGTCAACAGGAAGAAAAGTGACGATTTTTCAGATGAAAAATGATGATTAGGTTGACCTTGAGTTGACCTTTGACCTTTTGACCTCGAAAATAGTGAGTTTCCCTATTTAGTGACTCAATGTGCAAATGCTGTTCAATTTTCAAGTCAATCGGATGAAAATTGAGGATTTTAAAAACTTGGCCTATGTTGACCTTTTGGCCTATGTTGACCTCAAAAATAGTTGGTGGTTGAATTCAGTGACCATATATATAAATCCTCTTCGAATTTCAAGTCAATCAAATGGAAATTGGTGATTTTAGAAATGCGGCCTATGTTGACCTTTTGGCCTATGTTCACCTAAAATATAATTTGTGGTTGACTTCAGTGACCAGATATGCAAGTCATCTTGAAATTTCAAGTCAATTGGATGAAAATTGAGGATTTTAGAAATTTGGCCTATGTTGAACTTTTGGCCTGTGTTGACCTTTTGGCCGATGTTGACCTCAAAAATACTTAGTGGTTCAATTCAGTGACCAGGTATGCAAGTTCTCTTCAAATTTCAAGTCAATCGGATGAAAATTGAGGATTTTAGAAATTTGGCCTATGTTGACCTCAAATTTACTTGGTGGTTGAATTCAGTGACGAGATATGCAAGTCCTCTTCAAATTTCACATCAATCGGATGAAAATTGAGGCTTTTAGAAATTTGGCCAATGTTGACCTTTTGGCCGAGGTTGACCTCAAATATACTTGGTGGTTGAATTCAGTGACCAGATATGCAATTGCTCTTCAAATTTCAAGTCAATCGGATGAAAATTGAGGATTTTAGAAATTTGGCAAAGTTGGTGATCTTTGGCCTATGTTGACCTTTTGACCTTTTGGCCCCAAAAACAATAGGCTTCTCAATTGGGACGACCTATACAACTTGGTGAGGTTTCGTGACGATCGGTTTAGAATTGTGAGCTGCAGGCCAGTGACAAACAGACAAACAAACAGATGAAAAATCGGTCAGAGACCGAGGACTTGCCGGAATTTACTTTTTTATCGGCCATTTCGGACAAATATGGCGGTCGAACCACGTGACCGATGACGTCATCATTAACATATTTTATTCCCCATGGAGAGTTCTTTACAATGAGCCATGTCTCAATTTTTTCTATTCAGCACTTTCGGAGATGTGGAGGTGCAACGCTTTTCAGTTTTTCCAAGATGGCGGCTGAACCACGTGACCGATGACGTCATCATGAACATATTTTATTCCACATGGAGAGTTCTTTACAATGAGCCATGTCTCAATTTTTTCTGTTCAGCACTTTTGGAAATATAGTGGTGCAAAGTTTTGCCGTTTTTCCAAGATGGCGGCCGACCACGTGACATATGACGTCATCATTAACATATTTTATTCCCCATGGAGAGTTCTTTACAATGAGCCATGTCTCAATTTTTTCTGTTCAGCACTTTTGGAAATATAGTGGTGCAAAGTTTTGCCGTTTTTCCAAGATGGCGGCCGACCACGTGACATATGACGTCATCATTAACATATTTTATTCCCCATGGAGAGTTCTTTACAATGAGCCATGTCTCAATTTTTTCTGTTCAGCACTTTTGGAGATATAGTGGCGCAACGTTTTGCCGTTTTTCCAAGATGGCGACCGAACCACGTGACTGATGACGTCATCATTTACATATTTTATTCCCCATGGAGAGTTCTTTACAATGAGCCATGTCTCAATTTTTTCTGTTCAGTACTTTCGGAGATATAGAGGTGCAAAGTTTTTCGGTTTTTCCAAGATGGCGGCCGAACCACGTCACCGATGACGTCATCAATTGGGCACAGTCTATTCCAGGGCAAGACCAATATGTGTGCAAAGTTTGGCGATTCTACGTGCAACGGTGTAGACGCAGTGCTGCAAACAGACAGACAGACAGACAAACAGACAGACAGACAGACAGACAAACAGACAGACAAACAAACGAACAGATCAACATACTTGCCGGAAAATTTTTCCGGCAAGTAACAAACAGATGAAAAATCGGTCAGAGACCGAGGACTTGCCGGAATGTACTTTTTTATCGGCCATTTTGGACAAATATGACGGCCGAACCACGTGACCGATGACGTAATTATTATTTTTTTCTGAACTAATTTATTCCTAGATTATGCTCAAGAAATTTCATCTTAATCGGATGAAGTTTTGTACTTGTTGAATTATGACCTCATAATAGAGGCACCAATGACTTCATCATTAACAGATGTTATTCAACATGGAGAGTTCGTTACAATGAGTCATGTCTCAATTTTTTCTATTCAGCACTTTTGGAGATATAATAGAGGTGCAAAGTTTTTCGGTTTTTCCAAGATGGCGGCCGAACCACGTGACCGATGATGTCATCAATTGGGCACAGTCTATTTCAGGGCAAGACAAATATGTGTGTAAAGTTTGGCGATTCTATGTGCAACGGTGTAGACGTAGTACTGCAAACAGACAGACAGACAGATGAAAAATCGGTCAGAGACCGAGGACTTGCCGGAATGTACTTTTTTATCGGCCATTTTGGACAAATATGACGGCCGAACCACGTGACCGATGACGTCATTATTATTTTTTTCTGAACTAATTTATTCCTAGATTATGCTCAAGAAATTTCATCTTAATCGGATGAAGTTTTGTACTTGTCGAATTATGACGTCATAATGGAGACACCTATGACATCATCATTAAAATATTTTATTCCCCATGGAGAGTTCTTTACAATGAGCCATGTCTCAATTTTTTCTATTCAGCACATTCGGAGATATGGAGGTGCAAAATGTTTTCGGTTTTTCCAAGATGGCGGCCGAACCACGTGACCGATGACGTCATCATTATTTTTTTTCTCCACCAGTTTATGCCGACATGGCGCTCAAGAAAATGCATCTGATTTAAAGAAGTTTTGTACTTGTCGAATAATCGAATTATGATGTCATAATGGAGGCCTTGGGCCTAGAGAGTTAAAAATTGGGCACAGTCTATTCCAGGGCAAGACAAATATGTGTGTAAAGTCTGGCGATTCTACGTGCAATGGTGTAGACGTAGTACTGCGAACAGACAAACAGACGGATGAAAAATCGGTCAGAGACCGAGGACTTGCTGGAATTTACTTTTTTATGTGCCATTTAGGACAAATATGGTGGCCGAACCATGTGACCGATGACGTCATCATTAACATATTTTATTCCCCATGGAGAGTTCTTTACACTGAGCCATGTCTCAATTTTTTCTATTCAGCACTTTCGGAGATATAGAGGTGCTAAATTTTTCGGTTTTTCCAAGATGGCGGCCGAACCACGTGACCGATGACATCATCAATTGGGCACAGTCTATTCCAGGGCAAGACAAATATGTGTGTAAAGTTTGGCGATTCTACGTTGAACGGTGTAGACGTAGTGCTGCAAACAGACAGACAGACAGACTAGAAATCGGTCAGAGACCGAGGACTTGCCGGAATGTACTTGTTTTCAGGGGTGTTGGTTAGAAGGGAATCGGATAATGTTTGACAGAGTTATTAGTAAAAAAACAATTTTTGACCTTGAGTTTGACCTTTCAAGGTCACTCAAGGTCAGGTCATGGTGCCAAATGAAATGTCGTGTGTGACTTCCTATATGTCCGTAACAGTAAGTGTATTCATATCTCATGTACTTTTAGAGTTATAATGGTTTGAAATATATTTTAAATGAAAACTTGACCCCCCCAATTTCACCTTTTGGGTGACCTTGAGCTTGACCTTGGGCCGAAAGAGTTAAAAATTTGGCACAGTCTATTCCAGGGCAAGGCAAATATGTGTGTAAAATTTGGCGATTATACGTGCAACGGTGTAGATGTAGTACTGCAAACAAACAGACAAACAGATGAAAAATCGGTCAGAGGGCTTGCCGGAATATACTTTTTTATCGGCCATTTTGGACAAATATGGCGGCCGAACCACGTGACCGATGACGTCATCATTATTTGTTTTCTAAACTAATTTATTCCTAGATTATGCTTAAGAAATTTCATCTTGATCGGATGAAGTTTTGTACTTGTCGAATTATGACGTCATAATGGACATACCTATGACATCATCATTAACATATTTTATTCCCCGTGGGGAGTTCTTTACAATGAGCCATGTCTCAATTTTTTCTATTCAGCACTTTCGGAGATATAGAGGTGCTAAGTTTTTCGGTTTTTCCAAGATGGCGGCCGACCCACGTGACAGATCACGTCATCATTAACATATTTTATTCCGCATGGAGAGTTCTTTACAATGAGCCATGTCTCAATATTTTCTATTCAGCACTTTTGGAGATATAGAGGTGCTAATCTTTTTGGTTTTTCCAAGATGGCGGTTGAACCACGTGACCGATGACGTCATCATTAAAATATTTATTCCCCATGGAGAGTTCTTTACAATGAGCCATGTCTCAATTTTTTCTATTCAGCACTTTTGGAGATATAGAGGTGCTAATTTTTTCGGTTTTTCCAAGATGGCGGCCGAACCACGTGACCAATGACGTCATCAATTGGGCACAGTCTATTTCAGGGCAAGACAAATATGTGTGTAAAGTTTTGCGATTGTACGTGCAACGGTGTAGAGGTAGTGCTGCACACAGACAAACAGACAAACCAACCGATCAACATACTTGCCGGAATCTTTTCCGGCAAGTAACAAACAGACAGACAGAACCACAAACGCAACCGACCAATATACTTGAAAAATCTTCGATTTTGCAAGTAATGATGCTCTCAAAAACAAAAAAAGTGACACACACAAACATACAAGCCCCTACATTGACAAAGACGAATGAAGAAGAGTACCAACATCACCAATGTAAATTCTTCCACATCCAATTAAAACGCCAGCCTTTTGACAGATTTTTAGAATTGAACTACTTGGTCTAATGTTTCAGTGTTCATTGACTTTCAAAATTGGCAAAGAAAATAATAAGATGATTAAGGTACAGTGCCTTCAGGAAGTATTGACACCCCCCGACTTTTTCTCCCATTTTGTTGTGTTTCAGCCTGAATTTAAAATGGATTAAATCGAGATGATTTTTTGGCATTTTTGGTGGATCGACTCGGCCTGTTCATCCTTCTGAGGTCAGCGAAATGAGTACCAGCTCTGGGGAAAACGACCCAGCCATTGGAGGATCATGTAATGGCCACCAGTCCAGGATTGTGCCCTCTCGCCAATGAAACTGCCTTGGCAGCCCAATGTGCCTGATGGCATGAAAGGAATGGCCATTATTATTATTGGACAGACAATAATGCAGGACCAGACAGCCTCAGGCAAGGATGTTACTAACTCAGCTTATCCTGTGGATACTTGAGCCAACAACACTTGATCTTCATGGAAATTTCCCCCTGCAAGTACGAACCAGACTCCACTCAGTTTACCATCCCAGTCCTAACAAGTAGATTGATCTGATGCTCAAGTTTTGAAACGGTTTCTTCGACCCAGTCTTCTCAAGCAAAGTGGTCAAAGCAGATTATCCATTACGCATTAACTTTCACAGATTAATTAACGCCATTGCTGGAAATAATCGGACCTGCTCCAATTTAGAGGATCACCATTCATGGAACGACCATCTACAGATCGATCGACAAGGTGCCATCGACATCCTATTATGGACACAAAAGTTTTGTAATGCTTGCCCCATCTCCCCCACTTCCTCCACCTGCATGATGTCATATACATTGCTCTCCCCTTCTTCCAAGCGCTTTATCCTTTTCGTTCCCTTCCTGCTCAACTCCGCTACACGAGATCCCTTTTCTTCCCTATCCTCTTTTCTTCCCTTCATTTAGAGAATTTTTTTTGCTCAATTTAGCTCCCAATCCTGTTTCTAACCTACCCCTACTCCCCCACAACATGTTTCATCATTTTGCCTTATAGTACCAGAAAAACTCTGTTACTCATCCAAATTTAGTACTTACACATGGAATGGTATACCAACTCAACAAGAAACCTCTGAGTTAGTGTATTTACTGAGATATAGATCAGAACATGCCGAGATATTAACCAGAAATGCTGTTTAGTTATCCAGGATCTAAATAATCACCCTGGCTACAAAAACACAACAAGCATCACCGAAGGGCCTCCAGCACTACTGGGAATTCAGACGAGGGGATAAACCTTAACAGTCGGAACATTGTGGTGAGCACTGTTATACTTATCCAATTAATGAGCATGCATGACTCTTAATTACCAATATAAGAGAAACTCCCGTGAGATAATCATTCGGTAAGACCATGTTTGTACATGTATGGTACACTTTCCCCTGCAAGGCAGCCCTATATCTTACCTCGACTGTACTCCATCCGCACATTTAACCTTCATTGGACGCCTTCTCAAGATCCATCCTGCTATGTCACCAAGAAATATCTCACAGAATGCGAATTTTACATCAACTGATGAACTATTGGTTTCATCAACTGTTGATAAAAGATATGGTCACTACCATGAGAAGCAGAGTGGGACTTTGCTTCCCACAGCGGTGTTTAGATCCATGTATTTTGCTTGATCCCTCCTGATTCGCTCTGGAGAACATGTGGGATCTTGGTGTAGAAGGCAAAATATTTTGCTTTTAAGTACAAGTTATGAAAATGAAGTTACTACTTGTAGCCATGGCCCTCCCACAGGCAGGCAGCAGCCTCTTCGCTCTCTGCAGACCTTCAAAAAAATCACGAGCTGATCAAACACTTGGAATATGTCTTTCAATCCTAACAACTTCCACACTTTCACTCTCACTCTCCATCTGTCTCTCTCGTTCTCTCTCTCGTTCGTTTTCTTTCTTTCTCTTTCTCTTTCTCTTTCTCTTTCTCTTTCTCTTCTCTCTCTCTCTCTCTCTCTCTCTCTCTCTCTCTCTCTCTCTCTCTCTCTCTCTCTCTCTCTCTCTCTCCCCTGTCTGACAAACCCTTATATCTACTTTCTTAACAATCCTCTTGAGGAAGTTCAGCCATTCAAAGTGCTGCGTCTCACGATCATTGGAATGTCCCATGATCTTGCTTGGGCAAACGACATTTCAACATTGGCCTCCAAAGCCACCCTCTGACCAGGCATCCTCCGCCATACAAAGTCCTTCCTTGGCACATCTGAACTTCTATTCACATCAAGGCCTTCATCGAGAGCTTGATGGAGTACTGCTCCCCACTTTGGGCTGGCTCCCCTGCCTCACACCTTGCTTAGCTTGACACTGTGGAAACCAAGGCCTTTACGATCATTGGAATGTCCCACGATGAAGCTGAGTATATGGGCCGATCACTTCGCCATTGCAGGCAGGTCAGTGGTCTCTCTGTCTTCTATCGCCTCCTTTCTTGTTTTGCACCCTCTCCTCTTTCCATGCTCCCCCCCCCCCCTCCCATCCCCTCGGTTTCTGCAGGGCTCACATGCTACCTTATAGTATTAACCCAACACGGTACCCAACCGTTTTGGGCACCGTGTTGGGTACCGTTGGATGCCTACGCCTGTGTACTCGATCACACGGTACCCAACCAACGACAAAGGTTGGGTATATGGTTGACGGTCCACCATCAACCCCTTTTTGGTGAAGCTACCTAAATCCAGGATCACTGCTCAGCTCCACTCTTTTGTTCAACTTTTTCCCACCTGTGGAACCAACTTACACATCCTCTTCAATCTCATTTTCCCTCCAGTTCTTCAACACAGCGGCTCACCACCATCTCAGATAGTCCCCAATCCAAAACCATTATCATTTCTACCCTCATTAACCCCCTCCCCTGCCCTACCTCAATCCCTTATCCTTCCAAATTTCCAGTTTTCCCTCCTGAGAGTTTCCTTCTGTATCCATCTGGTCCACCCCATGCATCTTCTCCTGCCCCACATTCCTTCCCACACCCATTGTTTGTCTAAGTCTGCCTCTGCCTTGGCCTTCGGCTCTGCTGTTGGTGTGCCCCCATCTCAGGTGGTCTTTTTGTCCTGTTGTGTCCTGATCCGTTCAGGGTACTAATACTAGCTATTCCATCAGCCTCGACTATGTATACAAATTATTTATAATAATAGTAATTTTAAAAACCTCGTGATAAGGTGCACAGTCATCGGAGATGCCAAGATGAGTTGCCTTACAAGGTATTTCAAAGCAGCAAGAGGAATTAGACTCATCAAGTGCAACACTGCCCTAACTATTTACGCTACCAAGTCTGGTTATCAGTACTTTTGTTGACGGGGAACTTAAGCTCATTTCTGGCACTACATGCTGTGTCCTCAACGCTTAATACTAAGTCACTGTGGTGAAAGACATGCTCACCTGTTTACCCAAATACCCTTGAAAAGCTCCTGTGACTCACGCAGTCGATTCTGGCTCGCATCCTCCATGAGCACCATGTTGTAGCTGCTGCTGCTTACCACAAAGATGATGGCTGTCACATCTAGGGTAGGCGTAGGCATCAAACAGGTGCAATATGTTGCATTACAGCCTCAGACAAGTCAACATTAAGATTCATTTTGGCTTTTACTATGGAATAAGTCCCCTCTCCCTGTAACCTTCCAAAAATGTATTCCATACCGTATTAATCATTGTTTAACTGTATCTCTACATGCTGCTCGAGAACCTACATCTCTCTCCCTCTCTCTCTACGGAGGAGTTAATAAGGTGTGTGATCTGAAGAATTCGTCTGGGGTTAAGTGAAAACCTACTGGGTTGGTGGCAACCACAGTTGGATCTAAATCTGTCCGATTTGTCGACCAGGTTGTGGGTGTAGTTATTAGGAAAGTTAGACAGCTAAACATTGACTGGGAAGGTGTGGGTATCATTGAGGATCTTCGTTCAAGTTTCCCTGGAACCAAAGGGCTCCTACTTTTCAGTGGGAGATCGAACATATCCCCCTCTTCATCTTGTAACTAAGGCTGGAATTTGTGACCCCTCTCGACAAAGAAAAAATGTATCCCTCTCTGGGAGAACACGAATAGATTTGTGGTCAGAGCGGTTAGGGTTGGGTCCTCCCTCTACTACACTTTGGCCTCCTATGTATACCTTACCCATACATGGTGTATTAGCGGATATACAGTGAAGGTTGGCACACTGGGCCCTCCCCTCCAATATTTTTGGTCAACAGTTCGCTGTCACTAACTCGTTCTTTCTGTGATTAGGATGACTTGTTTCACCAACGATGTTTTCCTTCTAATTATCTGCGCCACCAATGGTGGGCGGAAGTAATGTTTTCACACCTGTCTGTTTGTTACTTGGTTAAAAAATAAAT
The DNA here is from genome assembly GCF_964187855.1 of Myxine glutinosa. NCBI lineage: Eukaryota > Metazoa > Chordata > Myxini > Myxiniformes > Myxinidae > Myxine > Myxine glutinosa. The sequence goes on along the minus strand of NW_027616374.1, from coordinate 55,961 downwards.
AAAAATTGACAAGTATGTTGATCACTCCGGTTTGTGTGTGTGTTTGTCTGTCCGCTCACATATACTTGCCTACAGGTCACAATTTTAAACCGATCTTCACAAAACTTCACCAAACGCTAGAGTTCGTGGTCCGACAAAATCCTATATATTTTTGAAGTTAAAAGGTCAAGATAGACCAAAGGTCAACCACTTTTTTTCAAATTCCTAAAATCCTCAATTTTAATCCGATTGACTTGAAATTTGATTAGGACTTTCATATCAGCGAACTGAATTCAACCACCAACTATTTTTGAGATCAACATAGGTCATAAGGTCAACATAGGCTAAAGGTCAACCACTTTTTGCAAATTTCTAAAATCCTCAATTTTTATCCAATTGACTTGAAATCTGAATATGATTTGCATATCAGTTTACTGAAACAAACCACCAACTATTTTTGAGGTCAACATAGGCCAAAAGGTCAACATAGGCCAAATTTCTAAAATGTCAATTTTCATCAGATTAACTTAAACTTTGAAGGCGATTTGTATATCAGTCAACTGAATTCAACCACTAATTATTTTTGAGGTCAAAAAGATGCTTTACTGAGTGCCATTCTACTTTGTTCTGTTTTGCCAAGTGTCACTCTATGTGTGATTTTTCATCTGTCTGTCTGTCTGTGAACATGATATCTCAACAAGTTGTAGACGGATCCGTACCAAATTTGGTGGAGAGGTTGGGTATGTGGTGAGGATGAAATGCTTGTATTTTGATGAAGATTAGGATCCACATTTGGATACGAAATTTTTTAAGTGATTCTTTACCATTGTGAGATAGGGAAAAACACGATTTTCATGATGTTTCAAAAAGTTGCAGAAGGATTATGACAAAACTTGTGTCTGTTCGGGCCATAATCTTTTTATCATTTGAGCTATTGTCATCAAATTTTCAAAAAGGCTTTACTATGAGAATATGAAGATAGGCAAATTAATAATTTGGTCAAAAGGTCAAAGGTCAGCATCACATAAAATCATCATTTTTTATCTGATTGACCTAAATTTCTCAGGATTTGCATATTGGGACACTGAATTCTTTCACCTATCAAAAGCTAGGAGCCGATATTTTTTGATATCACAAGGTCAAAGGTCAGAGGTCAATGTTGTGTAAAATCGCCAATTCTCATCCGATTGACCTGAAATTTTAAGAATTTGCATATCAGGTCAGAATTGGTTCACCAATCAAAAGCTAGAAGCTGATTTTTTTTTTTTTAGATCTAAAGCCCAAAGGTCAAGGTTGCATAAAATCATCAATTTTTTTTTTTTTTTTTTTTTTTACTGCTTTCGTTATGTTGAGCATACGGAAGAAGAAGAAGAAGAAGAAGAAGAAGAAGAAGAAGAAGAGGAAGAAGAAGAAGAAGACATCTGAATACAAACAGACGTGGTCGCGCTATGCATTTCCAGACGCTTTATAGTTTCTATTTTCAAAGGGTTTGTCTCAAACACGACTCAGCCTAGAATTTTGTATTTCTTGAGTTATGAAAATGTTAAACTTTTTTTGAGAGAAAGTGGTGTATTGGCAATGCTTTGTGTTCTGTGGATGATATAAAACTGATAATTACTTTGTAATCTCCTTAAAACTGTGATTTGTTTTCTTTTCTTTCTTCTTCAAAATGTTTTTGTTCTTATTTTTCCCCTCTATTCCTATATTGCTTGTAAATATGTATTACACCGTGTCTTTGAATTTTTACTGACGGGTGAATTGAATCTGGCGGGTGTCTTCTGATACCGCAGGGAGATGGATGCCCCAGCCTTGCACAATCCCAGGTCACCTGTGGGCAAGGTGTAGTACATGACAGCCCCCCTTACCAGGGTAATGGTCCGCAGCCATGCGGTTTAAATGGCAAATGGCTATGCACATCTGGTGGATGAGGTTCCAGTCGACTCCAACTGCACGGGCGGAAGAAGGTGAATTCCCCAACGGCCAGCAGAGAGACGGAGAGGAGTGGCAAAAAGCAAACAAATAGGTTTTTCTTAAAGGGAATTTTGTGCTGAATATGAATATCTTGTTTGTGTTTCCCAAAATTGCCTAATTAGGTCATTAATTAAGGTCAAAGGTCAATAAGTGCAAAATTCAAGTTTTCACAGAAATTGTTTTATTTTTAATATTCAATACAGTGGTCAAAAAGATTTTCCAATATCTATCATATTAAGCCATACATTGCATGTCAAAGATTTGAATTTAATGGAAAATCTGAAAGAAATTTTCACTTCTATGGAGAATATCTCCGTAACGGTTGACCTTTCTACGGAGTGCCATGTCAGTCGATTTCCCTTTGATGTTTCATGTCAAAATGCACCAGTGAAAAGAGTATATGGCATAGCATCATTGTCTAGGTTCAGGGGAATGAGACTTTGTTGTTTGTTTTGCGAAATTTGCATAATTAGCCACCAATTAGGGTCAAGGGTTAATTAGTACAAAATGCGAATGTTTATGAAATTTTCGTAAGGTCCTATTTGACGTCCCCTAGATGAATTTACAAGAATTTTCGACATATCATTCAAATTAAACGTCATATTATGTGCCGAATATTCAAATTAAATGAAAAATGTGATAGGAATTCTTGATTCTATCGCCAATATCTCAATAACGGTTCAATTGCCAATATCTCAATAACAGTTCAATTTTGGTCGCATGGATTTGTCTCTTTTCCAACGTAGGCCACCAAAACTGATTTTGGTTTCCTCTCTATATATGACAACAATATATCTAACAATATATTAGAAAGGAATATGTCACCTTTTTAATATTTCTATATTTTATATGTATATTTCATCCCCTTAAACCAACACTGATGAAGTGTCAAATAACCGTATTGTGGCAATATCCTGGCATTGGCGTTATTTAGTCTTGTTTTTGCATGTTCCGGTCTCCGAGTCACTGCATTTGCATGCGTCCGTACACTTCAAATCCCATTTCCTGCACGAACACCTATCACAGGTGCAACCCTTGGTACAGCCACACTGTACAATGTCCTTGCATGCTTTTGGGATAGGGGGTAAAGATGTGAGCACCGGTGAGAGAAGACCATCAGCCAGCTTCCATCCAGCAGAGTCCATTGGGGAAGGAATTACTGGGTTTGGATTGCACGCTTCTCACCATATGAAGCTCTGGTAATTTGCACGCTGTATATGGTGATGTGCAGCATCACTGGATGGTGGCATTGATTCTGGTGCCTCACATTTACTGAACAGCTTTACTGAACAGCGAACATATCACATGTTCTTGTGATATCGCATCTCACGAGATGATATATCATCACATTACTGAACATTTACTGAACTCACAGTTCAGTTCCCACAGTTCCCACAACTCACAGGTCAGAACTCACAGTTACTGTTCCTTCACTCACTCACATTTACTGAACAGCGAACATATCACATGTTCTTGTGCTATCACATCTCATGAGATGATATATCATCTCACGTTCTTGTGATATCACATCTCACGAACATATCACATGTGAACATATCACATGTCCCTATCACATGTACCACAATTCTTACCATGAACAGCGAACAGCGAACTTCTCACATTTTCCATTAAATTCAAATCTTTGACATACGATATATGGCTTAATATGACAGATACTCGATAAACTTTTTCGCCACTGTATTGGATATTAAAAATAAAATAATTTCTGTGAAAACTAGAATTTTGCACTTATTGACCTTTGACCTTAAATAATGACCTAATTAGGCAATTTTGGGAAACACAAACAAGATATTCATATTCAGCACGAAAATCCCTTTAAGAAAAACCTATTTGTTTGCTTTTCCTCAAAAATGCCTCATGCAGCTTAAATGAGCACATTTTTGAATTTCTTGCCTAGACTATAAGTATGGTAGCCTGACTCTGTAAAAATAGTTAATCATGTTCATTGTACAGCAGTCAATCTCTCAGGTCAGTGGATACAGCTACAGTGCCCTCCAAAAGTATTGGAACAGTGAAGTCAAATTTGTTATTATTGCTATATGTTCTCAAGAAATTTGGATTTGAGATAAAAAGATGAATGTGAGGCAAGAGTAGAGGTCGTATGTTACATGTTTTACCATTGTAGAACAATATAACTTTTTATGTTCAGACCCCAATTTTAGGTAAGCATAAGTATTGGGACAAATTACCTTAAAGTGAATTAAAGTAGTATATTAGTATTTCTTTTGTATACAAAGTTGAGGATCATGTAAGAGCCAGCACATTAAACACAAAAACGTAAACAGACAGATAAAAACCACCTTTAGAGGCCATTTTTCCCCACAAGCGGGGGTTGGCCTTTTTCGGGGACCGTGGTTGTTGTTGTTTTTTGGTCCCCTATTTGAAGCAATGTTTTATGGCCGGATGCCCTTCCTGCCGCCAACCCTTTTTGTCGCCTTTTTACGACAAACAGGGAATTACCAGTGAACTGGTACTCAATTAGCCGACCTCAGAAGGATGACAGGCTGAGTCAACCCCCCTAGCATTAATTCAGCGATCGACCGGGATTCGAACCCAGGATCCTAGGATCCTAAGTTGGCACCCTAGCTGCTAGCCCAACACCAAGCTGACAGATAACACAATAAACACACAATAAAGACAGGTAAACAGACAGATAAAACACACAATAAAGGGAGCGGGAGACAAGAGGGGAAGCACAAGCACAACAACAGTAGAGAACAGGGACATAGGTAGGTCTGTGGAAGGGAGAAGTGTAGGTGTGGATGGGGGTACATGGTATAAAACAAATGGACACTACTAGGAATTTCAGCAAAGCAGTGGATTTGGGTTGCATCAACGGGGGAAATTTGGTTGAATATCCCTTGCATGGAATAACTACGTCGAGTCTGTGACCCCAACAACATCATCAAACTCTTGGTATCTTCCTTTGAGATGCTTTGCCAAGCTTTTACTGCAGCCATTTTCAGTTGTTGTTTGTTTTGGGGGGTTTCTGACTTTAGTCCTATCTCCAGCATGTGAAATGCATACCCAATTGGATTTAAATCAGGATATTCACTTGGCCAGTCTAAAACCTTCCACTTTTTCCGTAATGAACTCCTTGGTTGCGTTGGTAGTGTGTTTAGGGTCGTTTTCTTGCTGCATGGTGAAGCACCACCCAATGAGTTTGGAGGTATTTTCTTATACATAGGCAGACAAAATGTTTGTGTGCACTTCCAAATTTATTCTTCTGCTGACATCATTAGTTACATCATCCATAAAGATGAGTGAGCTAGTACCAGAGGCAGCCATGCAAGCTCCAGCCATGACACTACCTCCACAATGCTTCACATATGAGGTAGTATACTTTGGATCAACTACAGTTTCTTCCATTCTCCACACTTTTGCCTTTCCATTGCTTTGGTAAAGGTTTAGCTTAGTCTCATCTGCCTATTAACTTTTTTCCAGAATTCACTGGCTCACCTCTGGACCTCTTGGCAAATTCTAATCTGGCTTTTATATTTTTTGGTGCTGATGAGAGGTTTGCAATTTGCGGTGTAGCCTTTGTAATTCCGCTGTCAAAGTCTTCTACGAATGGTAGATTATGATAATTTCACCCCTGCACTCTGGAGGTTGTTGATGATGTCACTGACAGTTGTTTCAGGGTTTTTCTTCACAGCTCTGAGGATATTTCTGTCATCAACTGTAGTTGTGTTCCTTCACCAACCTGGCCATTATCTATTGCTAAGTACACCAGTGGTTTCTTTCTTTTTCAAGAGATTCCAAATTGTTACCCTGCGCTTATGAAGCGAAAAGCATGGTTAAGCAATCGGTAGACAAAGCAACAAAACTTCACCATAGTATGCGTCTATGTGTGTAGAATTTTTTTTTAGTGATAATTATGCCATCGTATGCCACATGGTATGGGCGCCATCTTGGAAAAACCAAAAAACTTTGGACTTTTATATCTCCAAAACCGCTCCATGAAAAAAATTGAAATGTGGCTCATTGTAAAGAACTTTAAATGGGGAATATAAGTTATTAACGAAATTTTGATTTTGTTACCAAATTATTGTCAAATTTAATTGAATTAAATTAAAATTGCAAAATAAGTTATTAACAATTACGTCATATGTGCCTTAATTATGATGTCATAATTCAGTTCAAAAATTTGTGAACATGATCTACATTCTACACAACAATTATATTGGAGAATGTGAATATATGACATCATCGGTCACGTGGTCTGGCAGCTATATTGGATCAAAGAAAAAAACCCCGTAAAAAAACAGAAGAGTTGGCTCGCACCAAGTCGGCTGTGTGGGGTAAGCATTCTATGAATACCACCTAGTTGTATTTCCTATGCCCAATGTTTGAGCTATGGTTCCAATTGAATTATTCTGTTCTTTCAGCTTCGAAATTGCCTGTTTTTCTTTCATAGACAGTTCTCTGGTCTTCATGTTGGTTTATGCTTACTGACTTCCAAGGCTAAAACCAAGACCAGACATTCACAGCTGTTTTATGTGTGATCAATGCAACAAGAAACACCTGTCAGTCATTTGTTCCAATACTTATGCATACCTAAAATGGGGGGACTGAATATAAAAAGTGCTGTTGTTCTGCAATGGTAAAACATATACATTGATATACCACAAAATAAAACATGACCTTCTGTACTCTTACCTAAGCCTGGTGTTGGCTTAGCGGTTAGGGTACCAGCTTGGGATCCTAGGATCCAGGGTTCGAATCCCGGTCGATCACTGAATTAACGCCATGGGGGTTGACAGCCTGCCATCCTTCTGAGGTTGTCATCCTTCTGAGGTTGTCATCCTTCTGAGGTTGTCATCCTTCTGAGGTTGTCACCCTTCTGAGGTTGGCAAATTGAGTACCAGTTCACCGGTAATTAATTCCCTGGGTGTCGCAAGAGGGGACTAACAGGGTTGACAGGGTTGGCAACTAACAGGGTTGGCAACTAACAGGGTTGGCAACTAACAGGGTTGGCAACTAACAGGGTTGGCAACTAACAGGGTTGGCAACTAACAGGGTTGGCAACTAACAGGGTTGGCAACTAACAGGGTTGGCAGCAGGAAGGGCATCCGGCCATAAAACATTGCTTCAAAAAGAGGATCATGATGCCCGAAAAAGGCCAACCCCTGCTCTGTGGGGAAAACTGGCCTCTAAAAGGTGGGACTTCTGTACTGTTACGTCATATTCATTTTTTGATCTCAATTCCAAATTTCTTCAGTATAGAGCACAATTAAATAACAAAATTGACTTCACTGTTCCGATACTTATGGAGGGCACTGTACATCTCTCCTATTAACTGAGGCAGACAACTCCTCTTCCTGATGAAACCTGGTGTCATAATAATGAGCCAAAAGTGAAGCCATGCTCAACTATCCAGAATGGGCTGTTGTTTTATTTCTGAAAAAGTTCAGACCATATGGGTCCATCAGGGATCTATCAGGATTCACCCAATTATGTCTGACTACATGTTGGATTTTTGCCAGAATGGGCCACACCACAGGGTAAAACAGCAAAAGAGACCTCTGATGTCAATAAGTGATTTATTGTGACGAAGTGATGAGATGTTTAATGTACTACTGTTCTACCTGCTGGGCTTGCCGCTTGTGCCCAAGCATCACAAGTTGCTCAGCTTGACGCTATGGAAGCCAAGGCCATCAAAATTATTCGTGTCTTTGGGCCTGTCACTCACATTGCAGCCAGGTCGGTGGTCTCTCTATCTTGTACTTCCTCCTTTCTGGACTGGCACCCTCTGTCCTTCCCATGCTCTCTCCCCTTCCCCTGCCCCCCAGGTTTATGGGAGATGCACATGGTCCACCATCAACCTCCTTATTGTGAAACTCTCAAAATCCAGAATCACTGCTCACCTCCACTCATTCATTCCTCTTTTCTCTCGCCCGTGGAATCGACTTCCTCAGTCTGTTAAATCTCACTTTTCCCTCCAGGGCTTCAAGACGGCTGTTCACCACCATCTCAGGTCATCCCCCATCCATAGCCATGATCTTTTCTACCATTAACCACACCCCCATCAAGCCGATCTCTTTCCAGGTTTCTAGTTGTTTTCTTCCACTTCAGTGAATATTGAATGTTTGCAGCTGCACCCATCTTGTTCATCCCTGGTGTCGTCCCCTAGCACTCATTCTTCCCACGTCCTTCATTTCTCCAAGTCTCCCTCTATTTTGTCCCCCAACCTTGCTGTAGTCACATTTCACCGCCACTCTCTTCCTAATATTCTTTTTATTCTGTCACCTCCTGGTCCATTCTGTGTTCTAACTCCTCCGAGACTCTGTATACAAAAAGAAAGACACCCATTCGTTTGACAAAATTGGAAGAAGGTCAACTGAGTCGTATCTCATTTACAAAGTGTACAAAGTAAATGTACAAAGAAACACTGGGAAGGAATTTTTTTTTTTGTATACAAGATCGAGGCTCGTATAAGAGCTAACATTAATGACAAAACCAGAGAGGTTCCAGGGAACCTGAACTCAACTGGTCTATATCAATATGGTTAGAATATGCATAATAGAACCACAAACTATATAGTTTATATGTGCTAAAAATATATGACAAAAATTGATTTTTCAATATGGCCGCCCTGCCACGCCCATTTTTGGGCATGCAACGCCCAAATGCAATCTCAAACTAGTTTATGTCTTAAAGATGCTGCATAACAAGTGTTAGGGATTCGCCACTTCTGGTGTTGTGGTTTTCATCCACTTGAAACATTTCTGGTTCTATGTATTATTATTGTTATTGTTTGAGGGAAATAGCCATTATTATTGTCAAAAGGTAAAAAGGTTAATGTTAAATGAAACAGGAAACCGGATCGGGAACCGGAAGACAAAGAAGAAGAGAGAGAAAAAGAATTCGGGGCAAAAAGTCGAACAAGAAGCTGGTCGCTTCAAGCTCCGGAGCGAGCGTGGTCGAACGAAAGTCGCGAGTGAACTTGGAGTTTCCTTAAAAGGAATTCCTGCGATAGGTGTTATCGCTGGGATTGATAAACCTGCGTGGTCAGGTTTGGCATTGGGATTCTGAAGAATCATCGCCGGGGAGTTGCGACTCAAATACGAGCCGTCGGCCATTTTGACACACACGCTTTGCTCATCGCAAAAGGTCTTTGCTTCCCGTCAGCCTTTTTCACCATTCCGACGTCTATCTGGGATGTGTGTGTGTGCAACGCGGAGTTTGAAGATTAATTTGCGGTTCGCCGACTGAACCGTGAACGTTCATACCTGGAGGGCGCCTTTGGATTTCCCATTCCTCCATGAGTTTGCCTTACGCGGTTTTGGACCACGTGACTTTTTGCGCCGCTTCGGCCGCCTACGCCTTTTGTGCTGTTTTGGCGGTGTGACTGAGCCCGTCATCTGAACGGGGTTCGGGTTTCGATTCGATATCACTCTGACACTCGCTGGAGGGGATCACCTTTGAGCTATAGAGACATTGGGGAGTGTTCTTTTTCACTCACTTGGAGCACAGTGAGTTATCTTACCCTAGCTGATGGTGCCATCATAAGATGTGTTGATTGTATTGTTGATTGCTATTATTGTTGTATCGTTATTCTGGTGTGATTTTTAATACAATGTTTGTTTGTTGATAACCATTGGTGTGGTTTTACTAGTGATTTTTGACACGGAGTAACACATTATTCTGCCGTGGCTCCTCTCGGGGCTCGGAGGTACACCGTGACCAGGGGGTCGGGCAGGACCACGTAACACAAGTTTCATCAAATGTAATCAATATTTGTGACTTTTAGAGCGTAGACGTCGAATTGTTTACAGACGACAGACAGACAGACAGATAGACAGACGGACGACGGACACTGGGTGTCGACAAAAACTCAGCTGGACATAGTCCAGTTGAGTTAAAAAGAAACGGACACAAGACGAAATAAAGGTAGCGGGAGACAAGATGGGGAGAGAGAGGGGGAAGCACATAAGTACAACATTTGAGAGCAGGGACATCGGGAGATCTGTGGGAGGGAGAGGGCTTGGGGGGAGCCGGCATGGGAAGGGGGTGGGAGAGGTAAAAAAAACACATGGACATTTATGTTCTTCCTTGAAAAGGTTGTTGGTAGAATGGTGGTTGGTGGAACATAGTGCAATGACAATAATGGAGCTGACATTGAAAAATAATATAATTAGAATTTAAAGTCGTCAGTATTAAAAATGTTGCATCTTTTATACATGCCCTGCCATATCAACTTATCACGATCAAACATTTTTTCAAACCCTGCTTTATGACCTTTCAAGTAAGCCGAGTGATAACCGGCCCTTTGATGAATCCGGCTTTGTGCTTTTATCAACAAATTCTTAGCACTAGCAACGGTACCTGTCCTACGGGCGGGACTTCAATTGGGAGGCCCAAATGAAAAGGCAAAATATCTGAAATTAAAGGCTTTTTTATTTTAAACGATTTATATAAACATCCGTTAAATCATATCACACGCAAATCACCAAAATCTAAACAGTATTTGTAGAATTTCAATAAAGCCACATCACTGTTCATATCGGTAAATATTATTCCATCGTGTTTGGAAAAACTGGAAAAATTGGAAAAACAATATGGCCTATTTTACTCCAGGGGGTCCCAGGATTATCCACCCAAAATATCGTTGCGATCGGTTCAGCCGTTTTTGCGGTACCTGGGAACAGACGGACAGACAGACAGACAGACGGACAGACATTTGGTGAATTATAGTAAGATCACCCACCATTGAAGCACTGAATCCATTTCCGCCGTTCGTCCCTCTGTCCCCCGACATCAAACATGCTGTGGAGACAATGTGATTTGTTGTTGAGAGAGTGACAGTGCCCTTTCAACACTAAAAAAGATAAGAATATGACTGAGAAGATAAGTGTGTAAGGGAATCCATCTTGGGAATGTCCCATTCTAAACTAGCCTATCACCCCTACACCCTGACCCCTCTACAAAGCAGCTCCTGATTGGTGCTCAGACATCAATCCCTGTCCTATAACATTTTTCCCAGTCATTCACTCACTGGAAATTAACTTTGTCCACAGTAAACCTTGTCTCGAAGATTCCAGAGGTAAGGACGCGGCACCGCAAAACGTCCTTACCAGGGAAGACAGGGAAAAGGGCATGAATAAGTCAATCGATGATTAAAAGGTATTTTTGATGAAACGTAAGAAAGGTGAAAGACAAGCTGGAGTGTGAAGCATGAGGGTGGTTCGTAAAATGATTATGGGCAAGGAGACGAAATGGGAAGATTGATTGCTCCACCTGATTACTCGGTGAATAATCCTTTGACCTCACTTCATCCAAACGATCCAAAAAACTTCATGAAGGGTAAAGATGAGGCAGCAGAAGAGGGTGGGTGAGGTAGGCAAATCAATATCAAGTTGCAGATGAAACCTCCTTTCCCTTTCCCCTCCCCCCACCCCCCCTCGACCCCCCCCCCCCCCTCCTCTGCCCCCTCACTCCAAAAAGAAAAATTGGTCCAATTTTATTTTTACAAAGTTCATTATACTAAGCATCACTGAATATGTAGACGATATGCCAGAGGTTATTTCTTTGGGTATACATCACCTTTCTCAAATAAAGACTACTCCACACCCACTGGTTAATGTAGTGCTGCGTAAATGGCCTAGACTCGACGTAGGCCCACTCGCCTCTGAGCCATCTCGCCTGGGTTTGAATTGGGTGTTTCACAGGCAGGGTGGTTCATCAAGGTGTGCGCTCAAGGTAACCTCAGGTTAAGGATAGGCAGTTAGCATGTAAGAGATGAAGTACCGTAGTTCTAAAGTTGAAATGAACTTCAAGCAAGTGATATGATGTGGGTTTTGGAAAATCGTGAATAACTACATAAGAACATGTACACCTTGACTTATGTCCATGACAAGACTGCATGAGGATTGGTTCATTATTAAAACAAGCTGACTGAACCAATGATTTTTTTTTTTTTAACTTATGAGTTGGTAGTGTGTTTATATATTTATTTATTTAGTGTGTTTATATATTTATTTATTTAGTGTGTTTATATATTTATTTATTTAGTGTGTTTATATATTTATTTATTTTGTGTGTTTATATATTTATTTATTTAGTGTGTTTATATATTTATTTATTTAGTGTGTTTATTAATTTATTTATTTATTTAGTGTGTTAATTTATTTATTTAGTGTGTTTATATATTTATTTATTTAGTGTGTTTATATATTTATTTATTTAGTGTGTTTATATATTTATTTATTTAGTGTGTTTATATATTTATTTATTTTGTGTGTTTATATATTTATTTATTTCGTGTGTTTATATATTTATTTATTTAGTGTGTTTATATATTTATTTATTTAGTGTGTTTATATATTTATTTATTTAGTGTGTTTATATATTTATTTATTTAGTGTGTTTATATATTTATTTATTTAGTGTGTTTATTAATTTATTTATTTATTTAGTGTGTTAATTTATTTATTTAGTGTGTTTATATATTTATTTATTTAGTGTGTTTATATATTTATTTATTTAGTGTGTTTATATATTTATTTATTTAGTGTGTTTATATATTTATTTATTTTGTGTGTTTATATATTTATTTATTTCGTGTGTTTATATATTTATTTATTTAGTGTGTTTATATATTTATTTATTTCGTGTGTTTATATATTTATTTATTTAGTGTGTTTATATATTTATTTATTTAGTGTGTTTATATATTTATTTATTTAGTTGTTTATATATTTATTTATTTAGTGTGTTTATATATTTATTTATTTAGTGTGTTTATATATTTATTTATTTAATTAGTGTGTTGATATATATTTATTTATTTACTGTGTTTATATATTTATTTATTTATTTAGTGTGTTTATATATTCATTTATTTAGTGTGTTTATTTATTTATTTAGGCTAACCCCTGCTCTTGCAGGGAAAATGGCCTTTAAAATGCCTGTTGTTGTTGTTGTTGTGTGTTTATTTATTTATTTATTTAGTGTGTTTATATATTTATTTATTTCGTGTGTTTATATATTTATTTATTTCGAGTGTTTATATATTTATTTATTTAGTGTGTTTATTTATTTATTTATTTAGTGTGTTTATTTATTTATTATTTAGTGTTTATATATATTTATTTATTTAGTGTGTTTATATATTTATTTATTTAGTGTGTTTATATATTTATTTATTTCGTGTGTTTATATATTTATTTATTTAGTGTGTTTATATATTTATTTATTTCGTGTGTTTATATATTTATTTATTTAGTGTGTTTATATATTTATATAATATATATTTATTAAAAGTGCAAATGGCATTTTAATGACAGCTTAATGTAACTATAAACACCACTGAAGTACTATTAGTCTAGTAGGAAGACTAGGTCCCCCTGCACCCCCCGGAGATATACTTCTAATCAGTGTTTCTAGATTGGAAAAAATGTGTAGAAAATGACTAGCTATGGCCCCAAGCTGAAAAAATGTCCCACATACCATTTTTATGCAAATTACTGCTGCCATTATCAAAAAAACGATTTTTGACATATCTCAGCCAATATTGCAGATAATTGAAAAATGAAGGTGTCTAGACCCATGTTTTGAAGGGCATAGATCATGATAGAACTATTCATAACATGATTACATGTGTCTATGGTATACTAGTATGCTAATTAGTGCTTTATTTACAAAATAATCACAGTTTTACGAAATAATAGACTCATATTAAGGTCCGTCTACACAGACGTTAACACAAAGTTTTATTTTTCTAAATATTACAACTGTCAAAATAGTCCTAGCACTCAATGTGACCACTCTTCTCTTGCTTGTTTTAGATAAACATCATTAGCATTAGTGATTCTACACTGAGTCAGTCATCATCATTTTCATCGAAATCGTCAGAGTCAAACTCTTCTTCTCCTTCCTCTTCCTCCTCCTCTTCGTGCTCTCCTGTGTTCAGAAGATCCACCAGTGAGGTTGGTAGGATGGGACCACTGGACCACATTGGTTTCAACAGTCCTTCATCAGTCCTTATCCATCCTTGCTCCTCATAAGGTTTTGGCTTTTCGATGATAGGTTGATCGGCTCTTTTGTACAATGCTACGCGGTGGTTCACACGCTGGATGTGCGGCTTCAGGGCAGACTGGCATGGAGGAAGGCGAGCCAGATCAACCTTGGACTTGGATGTGAGGGTCTTGTCCTCTCCCACCATTTTTCGTAGCAGCTTGGCACGGACAATGTCCACTGATGACTCGCGACTCTGGCCGTACATCACACAGGTGAATTTTTCTAACTGCCTCTCCACCTCAGGGTTGGCATCCCAGTTGTCACCCAGTTCACCGAATGCCCTGTGAAACCTGGGATTCTTCTCCAGCTTTTTCAAGGGCCCGACTTTTCCCTTCCCTTTGAAGGCACTGGTGCAGTCTTCTCCGCTGAACACATAGTACCCCAGGAGAGTGGCACAGTAGTCCTCTCCCAGGGATTCTGCCAGCTCAGAGACGTTGACAAGTTGGCGATGCTTCCCTGACCCTGTATCCAGGTACACCGTCAGCTTGATGTTGTGGGCATGGTGGAGCAGGATCAGGAGGATGTCTGTGTCCGGTGTTCTGACTACAGCGTTCTTGTATCCGATGGTAGCAGCATGATGGAGGTACAGAACCACCCTGGTATCAGTCTCTTCCTGGTTGCTGTAGATCGTGGGGAGTTCACGTACCTCGACCTGAAACACAAAAAGGCACCGCATTTCAATCACCAGTCACTGCCAGTTTCAGATCTAGACAAACATCACAGGTAATCACCTTTTTTTCAGGAAAAATTACAAATTGAATCGCCATTCACGAAGGGCTTTCAATTTTACCTTGCCATTCGTTGAGGCAAGTTGGTGGTTGGGCAAGTTTTCCATCTGACACTGCACGGCACAGATCTTGTCCAATGGAGAAGACCAGACGCTTCACCTTTTCTGTCTCGATGCCCTCCTTGCCAGTCATTAGCACGCTGAGAAAGCGGACAAGGTCTGGAGGTAGGATGTCTTCAGGATTGAGCTCCATGTCTTCAGCTGTTGGTGGCCATGGTTGGTCTTTACACTCTCTGAAAGCCTGTAGAATACCCTGGCGAAGTTGGAGGGCAACATTTTGGTTCTTGTTTGTGCTTCCGAGTGTGAATGCTCGTGCGAGAGCATTGGAAACTGTTATGTTTGAGCTGTGCACAAGCCAGAAAGAAATGACATCACATTTGTCATGATCAACCTTCGTGAAGTGGATATGCTCCTTGATTGGGTCATTCTGTAGGCGTTTCAGTAGTTTCTCTGACCGATAATTTGAGTTCTCATATCCATTCAGTTTCAGTTCCTCGACATAGAGCAAGCGCAAGGAAGAAAGCTGTAGAACTTTATTCTGCTGGATGACCTGGGTTTGAATGTGTTCCAGTACTGAGTTGAATGCCTTTTCATGGGCGGCTGACATGCAAGCCTGCTCCTTTGGTGCTTCGGCTCTGTGAATCGCACGCTCATAGTTGTAGAATGCTGTGCGGAAAGCTTTAAAACATGACGGATGGTGTTTGGCCTCACATGCAAAGAGGTCTTTGTTTTTCACCTTTCGATGGAGTCGATAGAGACCCATTTTCTCAGCCCGTGTTTCGATTTGCTCCCATGCATTTTCTTTGTTTTTAAAGGATGGGAAGGTTGTAGGCCTCTCAGTATTGCGATGAGCATCTTTGGTCTCAACTTTCTCACAAAATATACACTCTGGCGGGAAGATGGGTTCAGCAGAACCTCCTGGTTTACGAGGAGAGTGATGCCATGATGAGGTTGATGGCCCTGGTTCTGTATCATCTCCCAGACGATGAAAGTGGCGGACAAAGTGCTTATAACACTTGCTGTGATATCCTACTCTTTCTAGGTCATCAGGAAGAGTTGCCGGGATCTGATCACATACTGATTGCATACGACATGGGGAGTCATGCGGTTGGTTGAGACGTCTATCCCGGATCTTTTGAAGCAGTTGCAGTTTTTCTGAAGCAGATCCTTTAATTTTACGGAGGGGCGTGAAATCCCCATGATCAGACATGGATGGTACATGAAGGATGCATGTAGGAGGAGAGCTTTGGGCTGCAGGTTCTACACTCCGTTTTCTTTTGGGCATGCTTGCTGTCGATGTCTACCATCACTGTTAAATGACAAATAAGAAATCACGAATGATGTTAAAAGTGCCTGTGAAAGGAGGCTCTGAGTTTTCAGTGAGGTAACAGAGGTTCTGAGTCATGTTCTACACTAGGGTACTTTTTAGCTGACTAAACCATGTTTAGTGGCATCAAAAGTGCTAATAGCTAAAACATCTAAATTCTTCCACACTAACGTTAGCTATCTAGGCCAATGAAACATTGTGCTAAGTTACTGTAGCTAGCTCAGCTGTCGTGCCTCTTTCTGGTTCAATTCATATACAGAAGTCAACAGATATGTCTCATGTTTGGCATTAACAAAAGTTTAAGTTACACCGACATTAGGAACATACTGTACATAGATGAGGCTAGCTTTAACGTTAGCTAACATGGTGCTAGCTGGCTCAGCTGTTATTCTGCCTGTTTATGATTTCATGCAGAAACTGAAGTCAAGAGTGTGAGTAACATTATAGTTAGCATCTTACCTGGCTAGATTGGAGGATGAATACCAAGAACAACACACAGATGGAATGGAAGACTGAACTTTCAACTGAGGTATTCAATAACATCAACGTTACCAATTGATACGAGCGCGCGACGTTACCAATTGATACGAGCGCGCGACATTACCAATTGATACGAGCGCGCGAGCGCGCATGTTACATGGATGGAAATGTAAAATGGCAGCTATAGCAGCACTAATTTGGATCTCTAGTCTGTCATTTCTGCACTGTGATTGGATAACATAAAAAAATATGTTTGGGAGTTAACAGCAGGAGTTGGTAGATTTTACGTGGGCTGGGTGAGAAACCTTTAAATAAGCAAGTGAAAATCTCTCGCAATACAAAGTCAATGGTGGGAAGAAAAGTTGAGTGGTACCAATGTTACTGCCAATGTCCCGCCCCTATGCAAGACTCAGGAGCATCTTGTTGACATTTAACCTTGAAAATACCTGGGTTTAGACCCCTTATGTACCATGTTAAGTTATCTGCAGTATTAACGTATCCTTATCATTTGTAAAACTGATTATTTTGTAATTACAGCATTAATATGCATACTAGTATACCATAGACACATGTAATCATGTTATGAATAGTTCTATCATGATCTATGCCCTTCAAAACATGGGTCTAGACACCTTCATTTTTCAATTATCTGCAATATTGGCTGAGATATGTCAAAAATCGTTTTTTTGATAATGGCAGCAGTAATTTGCATAAAAATGGTATGTGGGACATGTTTTCAGCTTGGGGCCATAGCTAGTCATTTTCTACACATTTTTTCCAATCTAGAAACACTGATTAGAAGTATATCTCCGGGGGGTGCAGGGGGACCTAGTCTTCCTACTAGACTATATCCCATGGTTGATGATCTCTAAAATCTCTGTTGGATTCAGTTAAGTTTTAATATCTGAGGAGTGTACTAGCTTCCACTATGTCCACTCATTCTCTGGGTGGATATACATTGGATACAACCAAAGATATTATCTTAGGTAACCTTTTGTGCTTCACCCAAAAGCGTACTGAGGGGGGTTCATAGGGGGAATTTGTGCCCGGGTGCCAGCTTCTGGGCAGGGGGCAAATTCACAAACAGAGCCTTCCCCACATCCCCCCTTGCCCCTCCACCTGTCCTGTACCTGTACGCATCACATGGGCATCGTGCAGAACAGGAGTTGGCGCACCATTTCGTGATGACGAGATAGGCTTGAGAGACATATGGATGTGTTCCCAAATTTTCGAGTTGCATTATGAATATTTCTTACCATTTCTGTGTCAATTGCAAGCTGTGAACGCTCATTCGGTAAATGAAAGCTGATCCTCACGTACCTGAGGCCGTCGATAGGCTAAGATCACCTTAGTGATCTGGCCTTCCTCAGTGGTGAAAGGGAGACAGGAGAAAAGGTAAACTTTGACCAAGGCATTGATCACTTTGCATCAGTTAAGGCCAGAAAAGTTGTTCTGCATCAACATTTGTGTAATTATATCTACTATATAAATATAATTACTCATGATAAATATACATTCTGTAATATGTTTGCTAAGTAATTTATTCCTGGATTATCCAATCTAACTCTGAATTGAATAAATATTTGAACTGACATTTAGTGTTCCTTTCATCTTTGTTTTGGCATACTGCATCGAGTAGAGATTAGTACATGCCTGCATGGTCAATTAATTTAAATTTTAATATGAAGATCCTATTTTCCCTATATATATGGCAGGTTGGGGATTTGTGGGTGAGGGGCGCAAAATTAGGTTCCTCTTCCACCCAACCTCCCCCATGGGAACCATACACCCTCAGTACGCCACAGGCTTTGCCCATTCCAAACTGATCCTATTGACACTCGTCCTGTCCAAATCAAACTTCCCAGCAAACAAGGTGGAAAATTTCCTGGCAAGTCCCTGGATACCATTTGAAACCAGAAATTATTGTATTACTAGCAAAGGTACCCAGAGTTGCCGGGCAACGCAGGGTCCCTTCTCCCACCCCTTCCACTCCCTCATCTCACTCTACACCTACCCCTCCCTCCTAACGCCAGCGTCTTCCTTCTACCACCCTGCCCCGGCTCCTCTTTCCCAATGCCCACCCCACCCCTTCTCCTCCCTCCAGACTCCAACCACACCCCTTCCCCTCCTCCTCCCACCCTACACCTTCCCCTCCCTCCTCCCACCCTACACCTTCCCCTCCCTCCTCCAACCACCCCTCCATCTGGACTCCCAGCCCTTCCCTTCTCTCCTCTCACTCCTTCCCCTCCCTCTTTCAACCTCTTCCCCTCCTTCCTCCCACCTCACCCTTCGGACTCACAGCCCCCCACCCAGATAGAGGGGCAGAGAGAAATAGGTGGGAGGGGAGTGGGTTGGGAGAAAGGAAGGGGGGAGGAGAGAGAAGGAAAAGTGAGGGAAGGATTCAGGTGTCCAGAGGGAGAAAGGGGGGGGGGGGGAGGGAGAGGAGGGTAGAGAGCGGGAAGGGGTGGGAGAGCGAACCCTTACCACATGTTATTATACTGTACACTCCAGGAGGGAGGGCATGCAATGATGGGGAGGGGAGCAAAAGGTGGGGGGAAAGTGTGGGGGAAAGGATAGAAAGGATAGGGGAGAGAGGAGGGGTGGGAGAGTGAGGTGCAAGGATGGGGAGGAGAGAGAGAGGGAGGTGGGGGAGGGGGGAAGAGAGAGGGTGCAAGAGGTGAGTGTAAGGGGGGGGGGGGGGGACATCCGGCAGATGTGATGTCCGGTTTAACATCGATGTGATGGACGGGCCCACACATTAATGAATTACCTTGCCTGTTAATTAATTAACTTGCCTTAATTAACTTAATTTAACTTAATTAATTAAATTTAATTTTTAAACATTATTTTATTTTATTAAACTTAATTAATAACTTAATAAATAACTTAATAAATTAATAACTTAATTTAAAAAATAATAATAAAAATTAATTAAACTTAATTAACTTAATTAATTAAAAATTTTAACTTGCCTTAATGTTACCTTGCCCACACTGGGATACAGACAGTTTATAGCTGTGTTGGGATTCAAACCCAAGCTAGACGGCTTAGAGCGAGTGTGCACATCTCTCGGCCATCCTGCTGTGGTGTTTGTCCCATTGCTTTGCTAATTCGAATCCTCTAATTTATTTTACCTTCCGAGCTCCTGGGATGTACCCACAGATAACCAAGCCATGGTATCGCCATGGAACCTTGTGGAGATCGAAGTTTGTAGAGCACTCACGAATAATAAAAAAAGAAAAAGGAATTTCATTTTCAAAAACGACGTCCGCTGTGATAAAAAGTCAGTTAAACCACTTGCGACTGTATCGCCATGGATTAAAAACATTGTTTTATAAGGAAGAGCTGGCTTTTATGGCATTTTCAGAGCCGCAATGCCCTATATACGCCACACAACCAGAAATTACAGTGGTGAACGAAAGGGCTTTTATGTAATCCATAATACTATATGGATTTTCCGCTCTCTTTTTAAAAAAACATCACGACTTTGATTGTATACTTACACTAGAACAGCACTCGGCAGAGAGCATACCTCCACCAGACTGAATGGTTTATGTTTTGTATCCGACTGTTAGGCCAAATCGGACCTGAACCAAAATTGAATTGGCTTGTTCTTGTCGCCTAACCAGCTCATCCACAAAGTTTTGTCATAAGTCGTCCACAACTTTTTGAAACATCATGCTATATATCGTTTTTGGCCCATCACTCAACGGTGACGAATTGCATGGAAATTAAAAAATTATCGGATCTGCACTCGTATTCGAATCTTCACCAAAATTGAATCAATTCTTCCTTGTCAAATACACAACCTGCCCACCAAGTTTCGTCCAAATCTGTCCATTACTTTTTTAGATATCATGCTATATACCATGTTTGTCCTATCTCTTAATGGTGAAGAATCACTTTAAAAATTCTCAGACACAGATCCGGAACCATATATTCACTAAAATCTCATCATTCTGTCGTCATATAACCAACCTCTCCATCAAATTTCATCCGAATCCATTAACAATTTTTTTAGATATCCTGTTCACAAACAGGCAGACAAACAGACAGGGGTGAAAATATAACCTGCGTCCACCTCCGGTGGCGGGGGTAAGTAGTACATGAGAGGCCTTCATGGAGAATCACATCATATAATGTATAACATCACTCCAAGCTCCTAATTTGACAACTATAGCCCCTACTAAAGAGGTGTATACAGCGATTCATAGGTATGAAGATCACGCCTTCGATTATGTGTGAGGAAAGTGGGAAAAAAATAATTTCAGTGCGTAAACGTGCAGAAATCGTTGTGGCCTGTTCCAAGGCAAGGCGTTTTGAGCAGGTCGAAACAAAGCTTAAGACCCCTGTGAAGGATAGCAGGCTGACCGAGGATAATGCCTGCTGTTGTTTTAAATATGCCGGTTAATTATCTTCAAAAGAGGTGTTTAAATTGATCCAAAAACCTGTTTTTCATTCCTGCACTTCTTTGGAGTTCATCTAGTGTGCACGCAAAGTTTTGGCCCGACTAGTTTCATGGTTTTGCAGTTATGTAGGCGACACACGCACTAACTGACTTTGTTAATCTCTGACTCGATGTGAGCAAATTACCAAATTACTGCTGAGAATATTTAATGTGGAAGAAGGAGGAAGGGGACACTTACTCTACATATAAAGGACAGTACAAGTTAGAGTTTTGTGTCTTACGCTCGTTATTCCACGGTCCGTATGTCCAGCTCCATATGTCATTCAAATGCGCAAGCTTCTCAATCAGCCAACATTCAACATCAATTTTAAGCTAACTTCACACCATTTACGATTTTAACACGTGCCCTATCTTAACCGCTTAATAACTGCAACATTTGTCATTTATTTAATAATGCAATATGTTTTATTGGATGGTATGTCAACTTTTACAGTTCATGTAGGGAAGAACACTTCGCAATCCACCTGATAAGGAACTACGAACTCAGTCAAACATTAGAATATTATTTATTTAGGTGAGTTAAGGTTGACTCTTGATTCATCTCTGCGTGGAGTTAGTAAAGAAGAGGGATATAATTTCTACAAAAATAACATAAGCCAATGCCTTTCTAGATGGCACAAATTCCCCGCCCCTCCTTTATTTTTTCTCTCTTTATGGCTTTTCATCGACCCTATCCAATCCCCATGTGCTGGGTGTTTTTAGCCTGGCACATGCTGACAACTCCATGTGGTGTGGCCAGCTGCATCAACCACAACCCTTTGAATATCCCCTCTCCTGGAGCTCTCCATTGTTCATGACCCCCCTTCCTCTTCCTCAGACACATATCCAAGCAGACCTTTCATTCTCTGTCATTGCATCCCATATGAGATGAAACACACATGTATGTTTATCCCCAAGACCCAGACAAATAAATAACAAGAACTGTACTTAGCAAATATAACACATACATAAATATCTAAATGCTTTCAAAGATTAATACAATCCTCCCTCCCAAGGGTCCTTGCTCCTCTTAGAAAAACCCTTTTAAAGTGACTCCATATCTCGCTCAAGCGCTAAACCTCTATGGACCATCTTCTGTTGCTATGGAGACAATGTATACAATCATTTATTAATGAGACAAATGATAGTTCAATCATTCAACTGTTATTGCTTTGCAATTTAGAACAAGAAAATGTGCGAAACTTGTGTCTTTATTTGGTTCCGCGAGGAAGGGGGCCAGGAGGGGGTGGCACGGGTGGGAAGGTGGCACGTGTGGGAGGGTGGCATGGATGGGCAGTGAATGGAGGGCTGCGGTTTGGGTTGGTGGGTGACATACTATTCCTGGGTCGCATTTTAGGGCCAATCTAAGTTACCCTGACGGTATTAAAAGTCAACCACAAAGTGTGGACTGGCACGAGACTGGGTGAGGCTGACAGAGCAGCACCACCTCCCTGAACGTTGTTATAGTGAACCAGGTGGAATTTATAGACAAACCGACAGTGGCAATTTGGTAATGCTCTCAAAACTGTATTGGTTTCTGGAAGATGTGAATCCAAATCCTCATTAAGTCACTTACTCTTAGTGAAAGGTGAAAGGGACCGGTAACCCCATCAGCTCATAAAACCTAGGAATTCTTAATAATCATATGTCGGAGAAATGTGGTCAAAAAAAGAAAAAAATGTTTAAGTTAACAAGTTAACATGTGTGTCATATGTATTGTCTCCATATCCCCATATGCTCTCTCTATACATCTCCATCTCCATATCATCCTCCCAGGTCTCAAAGTATCCACCTCCGTGTGTGTGTACATATGTGATACACACACACACACACACACACACACACAAATATATATATATATATATATATACAATCACGTGAAAAAGTAAGTACACCCCATGTAAAGTTTTTACTTTTTCAACATATTTCAACATACAGCTATTTGATCTTCATTTCAACATTATTGATAGATAAAGGTGATATAATATAACAAATATCATGAAACATTTACATTTTGTAGTCCATTGTATAATTTAAATAAACATAAATGCAAATTTCACATGTGGAAAAAGTAAGTACACCCCTACATTTATCACTACTTCAAATACCTAAAATGAGAATCAGGTGCAACAGCTCAGGTGCAAATGATTAGAACATCGTCAGAGAGGATCTTGGAGGAACCTGTCTTATTTAAACCTCAGACATTTCGTTTTGTTTGCTCTCTGTTGTTGAAGTGTGCGGCGTCACCATGCCTAGATCAAAAGAGCTCTCTGAGGCCTTCAGAAAGAAGGTTATAGATGCCTACGAGTCTGGGAAGGGATTTAAAAAGATCTCCAAACAATTTGAAATCAATCATTCGACTGTCCGGAAGATCATCTACAAGTGGAGAAGATTCCAAACAACTGCCAACTTGTTCAGGCCAGGCCGCCCCAGCAAGTTCAGCTCGAGAGCAGACCGCAAGATGCTGAAAGAAGTCTCTAAGAACCCCAGAATGTCATCACGGGACCTACAGGTAGCTCTTGCCACTGTTGATGTCAAAGTGCACGAGTCTACCATTAGAATGAGGCTGCACAAATTTGATCGACATGGGAGGTGTGCCAGGAGGAAACCTTTGCTGTCCAGAAAGAACATCAGGGCAAGACTAAAGTTTGCCAATGAACACCGAGGCAAAGACCAGCACTTCTGGAACAATGTGCTCTGGACAGTTGAGTGAAAGGTAGAGCTATTTGGCCACAGTACCAGAAGACATGTTTGGCGACCTTGCAACATGACAATGACCCTAAACATACCAGTAAATCCACCAAGGAATGGCTGAAAAGAAAGGAATGGAGGGTTCTGGAATGGCAAAGTCATAGCCCGGATCTAAATCGCATCGAGATGTTGTGGGGGGATTTGAAACGAGCTGTGCATGCGAGAAACCCCTCAAACATCGCACCAGCTGAAAGAATTCTGCATGGAGGAGTGGGCAAAAATTTCTCCCAGTCGATGTCAGAGACTGGTAGACAGTTATAAGAAATGCCTACTTGAGGTTGTTTCTGCCAAAGGGGACAATACTACCTATTGGAGCCAAGGGTGTACTTACTTTTTCCACATGCGAAATTTGCATTTATGTTTATTTAAATTATACAATGGACTACAAAATGTAAATGTTTCATGATATTTGTTATATTATATCACCTTTATCTGTCAATATTGTTGAAATGAACATCAAATAGCTGTATGTTGAAATATGTTGAAAAAGTCAAAACTTTACATGGGGTGTACTTACTTTTTCACGTCACTGTATATGTATATATATATATATATTGTGTGTGTATGTGCATGTGCATGTGTGTGCCTGTGTTCCTTCATTATAATATGAATAGTAAAAATATTATTTATGAGATATTTATATAAAGACATCATTAAAAATACATAATTTAAACCATTTTCTGTGGTTGCTAGGAGACAGGGCAGCATGAAGAAAAAAAAGCCGTTATAAATAACTTTTGAATATTTGAATAACAGTTTGATCCAGAGGTAAGTGGGGTGGTCGTGCTGGTTGGTGGACATGTTATATTTGCGGTAAGATGTGCATGATTTAATACATTATTATACAATGGAATGTGTGATGGGAGTTCTAAATATATGATAATACATTAAATCGTCAAGCGACTAAAATTTGGTTAGTGATGTTGTTCGTGATGGCCACTCTGCCATAAAGCCCAGATCGGTGGAGTGTTGCAGTGATGGTTGTCCTTCTGGAAGTTTCTCCCATCTACAAACAGGATCTCTGGAGCTCAGCCAGAGCGACCATCGGGTTCTTGGTCACCTCTTTTACCAAGGCCCTTCTCCCCCGATTGCTCAGTTTGACCGGGCGGCCAGCTCGAGGAAGAGTCCTGGTTGTTCCAAACTTCTTCCATTTAAGGATTATGGAGGCCACTGTGCTCTTGGGAACCTTCAATGCAGCAGAGATTTTTTTGTAGGCTTCCCCAGATCTGTGCCTCGACACAATCTGTCTCTGAGCTCTGCAGGCAGTTCCTTCGACCTCATGGCTTGGTATTTGCTCTGATATGCATTGTCAGCTGTGAGACCTTATATAGACAGGTGTGTGCCTTTCCAAATCATGTCCAATCAATTGAATTTACCACAGGTGGACTCCAATCAAGGTGTAGAAACATCTCAAAGATGATCAAGAGAAATGGGAGGCACTTGAGCTAAATTTCAAGTGTCATAGCAAAGGGTCTGAATACTTATGTCAATGTGATATTTCAGTTTTTTCTTTTTAATAAATTTGCAAAACTTTCTAGAATCCTGTTTTCTCTTTGTCATTCTGGGGTATTGGGTGTAGATTGATGAGGGAAAAAATGAATTTAAACGATTTCAGCATAAGGCTGCAACATCACAAAATGTGAAAAAAGTGAAGGGGTCTGAATACTTTCTGAATGCACTGTATATGTATATATGTGTATGTGTATGTGTATGTGTGTATATGTGTGTGTGTATGTGTGTGTGTGTGTGTGTGTGTGTGTGTGTGTGTGTGTGTGTGTGTGTGTGTGTGTGTGTGTGTGTGTGTAAATTGTACAAATACAGGAGGTCTGTGACAGTTTATTTCTGCCTCATTACAGCATGAGCACCTTTCAAGGTTTTCCCCCCCATTGCAGGTGTTGTGTTTTCTCTGTCAACGTGTATCATGAGGGCAATGCTTCATTATGAGCACCACGCGAAAGCTCTGGGAAACCTGCACCATGGGAACACCACAGCATTTGGATGCAAACAAACAAAGCAAAAGGCCTGGTTTTTCCTCCATTGGCCTAATTTGTAGAGGAATTAAATTACCTCATGATGTTGGAATCTCAGTTTGAAATGCCATTTGTCTTCTTTCTACTAATGTTCTCGCAATTAATGTAAAAGTACATCGATGTCTCCTAATGTCTGCATCCTGTACGCGGCATAAAAAGCTACTCCATGAGCTTTAAGCATTGGAAGAAGTATAAACAAATACTGAATGAATAAGAAACATCGACAGTTGGCCGTAGATCTTGTATCACTTGCAGTTATTGAAATTCAGGTTATATTTCTGCTCATCCCATCCACATACATGTACAGTGAGTGGCCTGCAAAAGTATTCGTCCCCTTCCAAAGTTTTCACATTTTAATGCCACCTGAGCTTATTTCATGATGCTTTCAAATCAAACTTAATATATAGAGTTTTACAAACTACTCTAAGGTGTTAAAGCTGAAAAAAGTTAAATTAACAGCAAAAATCAGATGCTTTTCATTTGTACAAGTATTCAAACCTTTGCCTAATTAAACCTAAATCACTTCAGTAGCAAATTCTTTGTTTGAAAGGTTACAAAACAGGTGTAATAGGTTTCACCTGTATGTACTCAGTGGTTTAACTTAAAAAGTAATCTCCCACACTCATCTAAGGAGTTTTAAGGTGTAACTCACGTGGTCAACCAACAAGGCAAACGTGAAAACCAAGGAGCTTACTAAAGGAGTCAGACACAAAGTGGTGGGGAAGCACCATTCAGGAGAGGATTATAAGAAGATTTTAAAGTCACTCATTATCCCTTTGAGTACAGTGAACCCCATCATTAAGAAGTGGAAGACATATCATACCATCTGCCAATATCAGGTCGCCCATCCAAACTCAGCAGTCGAGCAAGCAGGAAACTGGTTTGAAATGTCACTGTAAATCCCACAATGACTTTGAAAGATCTGCAAGGCCCTATGCCCAAAATGGGGGTTAGTGTACATCGATCAACAATACCCCATTCCCTTCACAAAGCTGGTCTCTATGGAACGTGGCAAGAAAGAAGCCATTACTGAAACAGACGCTTTGAAAAGCTTGTATGGAGTTTGCGAAAAAGCATCTTAATGATACTGCAAGCACCTGGAGAAATGTTCTGTGGTCAGGCGAGACAAAAATTTAGCTTTTTGTTCTAAATTCAAATTGTTATGTGTGGTGTAAACCTAACACTACACATCACGCAGTCAACATCATCCCTACTGTCAAGCATGGTGGTGGCAGCATAATGTTATGGGGCTGATTTTCATCAGCAGGGACTGTCAAGCTTGTCAGGATAGAAGGGACAATGGACAATGCAAAGTACAGGAGAATCCTTGATGAAAACCTGCTCGAGTCAGCCATGAATCTGAAATTGGGAAGGAGATTCACATTTCAGCAGGACAATGATCCGAAGGACAAAGCCAAAGCCACAATGGAGTGGCTTAATAAGAAGAAAATACATTTTCTTGAGTGGCCTAGGTGAAAGTCCAGACTTGAACCCAATTGAACATTTATGGTGAGACGTGAAGATTTCAGCCTATTGTCAATCCCCATCAAATGTAGAAGAGCTAAAGCAATTTTCACGTGAAGAATGGGTAAATATTTCACCAAGCCAATGTTCAAGACTGGTACAGACGTTCCCAAAAAACTCATAGCAGTCATTGCTGAAAAAGGTGCTTCCACCAAGTACTGACCAAAGGGGCTGAATACTTTTGCAACAAGTGAATTTTGATTTGTTCATGTTTTTGCAGGTAATAATGACATGTACCCTCCTTTAACAATAACAGTGCTTAGTTTGATCTTTTCAGTTATTAATAAAAAAGATAATTTAGAAAGATTGTTTCTACATTATTCATGATTCATGTAAATGTGGCATTTTGCCAGGGTGGGGTAGGTGAATACTTTTGCAGACCACTGTAATTGGCTGCCAGTTTGGTTGAGTGGTGCAGTACCTTTTTAAAATGGTTGGTCATTGTGTGCCTGTAGCTGAGCAAAATTCCAACTTCCTGCCCTCATTACTTCTAGGAAGAGCGATGACAAACCACCCAGTGCATATGATCTGCCTGAGTGACGGTTTTAACAGCACCCAGGCTCAAGAAAGAACATGACTCGGATCACAATGGAACCAGTTGGGTAGAGGAGAGATTTAAACATGATGAGCCTGACTCGGGAGAGATTAGAATTCTTTCTTTACACACCTAAGGTTTATCTACTCATAAGAGTTTGTACTTTAACATGACTAAGCACATATTATTACATGCAAATGCAACACAATGACGTTTGGGGGCATCAGAGTTGTTTTCACAAGAACAGCACCAACAAGGTTACCAGACAAAATGGGGAAATCAACAAACTGCAGTAATAAATCACTTAACGCTGCCCCGTAGAGCGCTGATTTGTCATAGAACTTATTGGCCCAGTTGCATAAACCATCCTCAAGGACAGATTTGAGGATTTCCTTAACTTTTCCCTTAACTTTTCCCTTAAGGATATCCTTATGTTGAGGATGGTTGTGTATACAAATATCCTTCAGCTTTTTCTCCATCTTCTCCGTTTTTCTCAATTTTTCTCACCCCCTGTCATTGGCTTTTCTCCACCAATTAGAATCAAGCTTTCATAAGTTACCCAGGTATTACACATTGTAAGAAAAGTCATGATTCGTTGTTTTGGTTGACGTCAGTTTAAACTCATTTGCATACACGTATTGACCACGATTGTGGCTCATCGCGCTTTATGGGTTACGGAAAGATTTGCCTTGAGGTAGATTTTGTCTTCCCTTAGCTAAGAATTTCCTTAAGTGCTGTTGCAAAAATAACCCTTTGGAAATCCTCAGCTAAGGATTTCCTTGAGGTTAAGGAAATCCTTAGGAGCTGTCACTATGCCAGGCAACCAATCAGACTGGAGATAAGACGCCTTCTCTGAAAACAAGAACATGTAATGAACACGTGATTTTAAATGATGTTTGTTATATTGATACATACACGCTTGTTATATGTTGCATGGAGAAGACATGATTTTAAATGATGCTTGTTATATTGCTGCATACATGCTTGTTATATGTTGTGTGGAGAACACGTGATTTTAAATGATGCTTGTTATATTGATACGTACACGCTTGTTATATGTTGCGTGGAGAACACGTGATTTTAAATGATGCTTGTTATATTGATACATACACGCTTGTTATATGTTGCGTGGAGAACACGTGATTTTAAATTATGCTTGTTATATTGATACATACACGCTTGTTATATGTTGCGTGGAGAACACGTGATTTTAAATGATGCTTGTTGTATTGATACATACACGCGTGTTATATGTTGCGTGGAGAACACGTGATTTTAAATGATGCTTGTTGTATTGATACATACACGCTTGTTATATGTTGCGTGGAGAACACGTGATTTTAAATTATGCTTGTTATATTGATACATACACACTTGTTATACAGTTGGTCCCCGCTATTCGTGGGGGATACGTTCCTAGAAGATCCATGAATAGCGAAATCCATGAATAAAGAGGAACAAACTGTGAATGGTGACGCAAATCCCGAGAATGTATGCTGCAGCATTGTTTCAACTAGCGTGACTCGGCGGGCACCGCACGCCTCACCACACGTCGTTTCAGAGGGATAGGCATATTTGACCATTTCGGTGTCTTTTGAGTCTTCGTGGTGTTTTGGGACTTCAGGGCCATTTCGGTCTTCAGGGTCTTTTGGATCCTCTGGGCCTTTAAGGGTATTTTGGGTCTTTGAGGTGTTTTGGGTCTTCAGGGTCTTTGGTGTCTTCAGAGGCTTTTGGGTCTTAATGGTCTTTTGTTTCCTCTGGGTCTTTAAGAGTCATTGGGGTATTTAAGGGTCTGTTGGGTCTAAAGGGTCTTTGGAGTCTTCAGGGTGTTTTGGGTCTTCAGGGTATTTTGGGTCTTCAGGGTATTTTGGATCTTCAGAGTCTTTAAGGGTCTTTTTGGAGTCTTGGGGGTGTTTTGGGTCTTCTGGGTGTTTTGGGTCTTTTGGGTTATCGGGGTCTTTTGTGTTTTTGGATATTCAGGGTCTTTTTGAGCCTCAGGGCCTTGATGGGTATTTTGGGTCTTCAGGGTGTTTTGGGTCTGCGGGGTCTTTTGGGTCTTCAGGGTCTTTTGGGTTATTGGGGTCTTTTGGGTTTTTGGGTATTCAGGGTCTTTTTGAGCCTCAGGGCCTTGAAGGGTATTTTGGGTCTTTGTGGTGTTTTGGGTCTTCGGGATCTTTATGATCTTCAGGGTATTTTGGGTCTTCAGGGGTCTTGGTGGTCTGAAGGGTCTTGGGGGAATTAAAGGGTCGTCAAATGTCTGAGGGGTCTCAGCAGTCTTAACGCAATTAAGAGGGTTAATTAAGAGGGTGGTAAATTTATTTGAAGAAGAAGAAGACGTTTTCGTCGCATATAAACATAACGACAAACATCACGACATACATAACCATATACGTTTGCTCTATTATAATAAGATGGGGAAAAGGGGGATACATTATAGGTTCCCAATGGTTCCTGATTCATGGAGGAAAATTTTTAAGGTTTAAAATGTTTTCGACCGCAAATGCACGTGATTACAGTTTCACAAAAATGCTTTAAAATTAATTTTAAAAAACAACAACACCAGGTACAATTACCAATTTATTGAAGGAATGCGCTTACAGTTTATTAAGAGTGCTTTACCATACCATCCGTGAAAGTAAACAAAAAACAACACCATCGCAACTTTTAAATGATGATGATGATGGTTATGAATTAAAATCCCAAGAATTCCTCGAACTTTGAGGGTGACAGCAAATTTGCAAATTTGTGCACTAAGGGAGAGACAGGAGAGGCAGGAGAAGGTGAAGACGCTGGTGAGGACGCTGGTGAGGATGCTGGTGAGGATGCTGGTGACAATGCTGGTGAGGACGCTGGTGACAATGCAGGTGAGGACGCTGGAGACAATGCTGGTGAGGACGCAGAGAGGAATTCTGGTGAGGACGCTGGTGAGAATGCTGGTGAGGATGCAGAGAGGAATGCTGGTGAGGCCGCTGGTGATCTTGAGGTGGAAGGAGCAGGGCTGAAGGAATGGGTGATGTAGAGCTGCCTGACACATTGCCCAATATTTTGATGCAGCTCTTTGTACGGGAGCAGTGCATCACCAAGCCCCTCTTGAACTTGAGGTACCTCTCCACGACTGGGTCAATGTCTTGCACCCTGTCGACAATCGCCCACATGTCCTACAGCAACTCACCCAGGAACTGGACTGTGAAGTTGGACCTCGACACCTCTTCCTCATTACTGCTTGCCTCCGCCTCCTCCTCAGAAACCTTTGGAATGCCGTCCAACTCTTTCTCGGTGAGCAGGTTTAGGGAACGGTTAAGCATCATGGTTTTCAGCATGAAGTCCCTCGTCTGCGTGTTGTCCTCGACCCATATTATGAGAGTCTTCTCCATCCTTTCCATGTGGACATTCCGGACATGGGTGACCACCTTCGTATTTGATACAGCGCTCGCTGAAACTTTCTCACGAATCGCCTTCTCCTTCTTCTGTATGTAGCGAACGGTGGATTCGTTGACGCCATAATGCTTGCCAACAGATGCCGCACTCTCTCCTCTCGAAAGCCGGTTGAACAGATTCACTTTCTGGCTCAGGCTCATCACTTTCTTCTGCCTCTTGGTAGTCGACGCATCTCTGGCACTGGTCTTGCGCTTGGGAGCCATAATTGAACAATGAGCAGAGCGAGTCAAAACCACAGGTCGAAGCAATGGGACGAGGACAATGATGGAGATGGAGGACACAATCTGTAGTTATATGTAGGATTGCGAGCATTGTGGGTATCTGCGGGAGCCCATTGTTTGTGGGGGATGTTATCGGATGATGCCGTATTGAGCATATCTGCTAATTTTAATAATAGATTTAATGAAGCATTTTCATTCTATAACTCACGGAGGATGACATGTTTTAGTCGCTGATGGAACATCCCCTGAAGCGTTTTCATTGTGTAAGATCTCTGATGCTTTACCGTAAATTGCAAACTGTAATTGATTTAATGAAGCGTTTGCATTGTATAATTCACGGAGTTGACTTGTTTACACAACTGGTGGGATATTCCGCGAAGCTCGCTTATAGTGCGGCTAAAATTCGCGCCCGCGAAAGCCATGAAAACGCAAAGCACACAGCAGTGAATGTACAGTACTGTACTGTACTGTATAAGCATGTCATGCTCGTGGCTCGTATAAGACTTTTTTTGCGTACGTACGCCTGCTTTTTGCATGGCTGGTGAAAGATTGGTTTTATAAATGTGTCAAGCTTGCGGCTCGTGAAATTGTTTTTTGCGCCCTTGAAAAAGTGCGAATTTGCGGAACATGGCCGCGATAAGAGGAAACAATCCGGGATTTTGCGGGACATTTTTCCACGAATAGAGAAACATGTCGCAATTTATCAACCGCGAATACAATCGCGGGACTGCGAATAGCGGGACTGCGAATAGCAGGATCCGACTGACTGTATTGATACACACACACTTGTTTTTTTGTTTTTTTGGATACATACATGCTTGTTATATTGATACATACACGCTTGTTATATTGCTAAATAGGGAAACAGGTTTTAAATGACGCTTGTTAAATTGCTGCATACACTCTTAATTGTTATATCTTGCAATGGGACCATGTGCTTGCAGTTGTAGGAGGAAAATGATTGTCGTGTAAAAAATCATTCGATTTTCATTATGTATTTTATTGTAAATGTGTGCATACAGCGCCTTCAGAAAGTATTCATACCCCTTGACCTTTTTCACATTTTGTTGTGATAAAGCCTGAATGTAAAATGTATTAAATTGTAATTTTTATGTCACTATCTATCTATAATTCCAGTAATCTCTGTGTGTTTGTTTGTACGTTTGTACGTTTGTACGTTTGTTTGTCTGTGACCGCTGTTTCTCGACAACCACGGGTCCGATATACTTTAAACTTGCCAGGTATATTGCTGGGGACCCGAGGATGTGCCTTTTCAAGGTTTCATATTAATCGGACAATTACTTACCGAGCTATGTCCAAAAAACGATTCAACCAATCAGAGAGCAGCGAGCTATCGCGTGTGCCGAACGTGGCGGACACACTCTGCCTCGGATGGCACATTTGAGAGCGTATTCATTTATTTCACGTTTGCAAACTATGTTGGCGCTATGTTGGCGTTAAACTATGTTTTAAAACTAATAAAAACCATTTCATGTAAATAGAGGGGGGGGGGGGGATTGTCACTGTACTCGCACGAGCAGATGGCGGAAGTGCCTGACCGCCAACGCCAAGTGAAGTCCGAGCAACTCGCGGTCGAAGGTACTGTAACGGCGTTCGGGCGGGCGAAGCTGCCGGCTAAAGAACGCCAGCGGTTGCCAAGCTCCGTTTTAAAACTAATTAAAACCCCGGGGGGATTGTCACTGTACTCGCAAGCCGTTCGCCGTTCGCTTTGGCGTTGCGAAATGCGAATGGACCAAAACATTTCATGGACCAAACCATTTCATGTAAAGCGTTCGCCGTTCGCTTTGGCGTTGCGAATGGACCAAAACATTTCATGAACCAAACCATTTCATGTAAAGCGTTCGCCGTTCGCTTTGGCGTTGCGAATGGACCAAAACATTTCATGAACCAAACCATTTCATGTAAAGCGTTCGCCGTTCGCTTTGGCGTTGCGAATGGACCAAAACATTTCATGAACCAAACCATTGCATGTAAATAGAGGGGGGGGGGTTCTGTGGTCGTTGCGAATGGACCAAACCATTCATGTAAATAGAGGGGGGGGGGGGTTCTGTGGTCGTTACTGCCACGTGGTTTCAAAGTTTTTTTTTGTTGTTGTTGTTTGCACGCATGTTTTTTTGCACCCACGTACGGGCACGCCCTAGGATGTTTACACACACACACCCCTACACAAATTTTTTTTTTTTTTTTTTTTTTGGCAAGGAACGGGCACCCACGTACGGGCACGTCCTAGCTTATATATAGTACGGGCATGCCCTAGTATATATGAATGATCGTTTTAAGGCCATTTTCCCCGCTAGAGTGGGGGTTAGCCTTGCGGGTCCATGACAATCATGGTTCCCTGTTTTGACTTGCGGGTCCCATGACAATCATGGTTCCCTGTTTTGAGGCAATGTTTTTATGTATGCGGTATGTCACTGATCTACACATAATACCCCATTATGTCAAAGTGGAATATTTTTTTTTTGAATTTTTTTTTAGTTTGTGGTTAAGGACAGGGGATTGGGTGGAGTGGGGGGGGGGGGGGGTGGATGCTTTCTTAACTTTAAGGATTTAAGGAAAAACGAAAACTTAAGAATTATTCATATATGCAACCATCCTTGCCTTGAGGATGTCCTTAAGGGAAAAGTTAAAGGAATCTATAAATTCTAAGGATGCTTTATGTTAAGTGATGACAATTAATATATAAATTAAATCACCTAAGGATTCTTTATGTAACCAACCATAAACTCTGCCCACCTTTGGTGGTGGAAGTAATGAAATGCTAAATGAGAATCGAATGAATTTTACACAAGAATCCTTTTATTCCCCCTTCATCTGCAAGCACGTGTTCTCGATGTAACATATAACAAGCGTCATTTAAAATTATGTGTTCATGCTTTTAGACGTCCATTCCTATCTTTAATCTGATTGGTTGCCTAGCATAGCAATGGCTCCTAAGGATTTCCTCAACTTCAAGCAAATCCTTATCCTCAAGGGTTGTTTATTCAACAGTACTTAACGAAATCCTTAGCTAAGGAATTACAGCGTACCTTAAGGGAAATCTTTCCTTTAGGGTTAAGGGAGTTTTATGCAACCGGGCCTTTGTCCTGCAGAAAATTCTTACTAAACATAAAAATGAAGAAAAGCTATAACACGGAGTGGTCCCTGAGTAAAGACACCCGCCGCCATTGTTTGTACTGTTTACACATGCTCTGAGCCAATCAGCGCTGTTTACTCCGCCTTTGTTTTGCAGCAGGATGAGCCTCCTCCAACCTTGTCTTCAAATGCTGATACATAGGAGTATGAGTGACGACAATTAATATTTTTTATTAATGTTAGTATATATTGTACACCGCTCCTTTCCTATTCCATCTCCAGGTGCTGCATGACGTCATCGCCGGGCACCGAAGGGGGCTCGGCAATAACGTGCGTTGAAAGGGAGTACGCAGTTTTCACTCCGGTTGTTTTCTTTCTTGTTTGTTTGTTTTTTCCGGGCGATATCTCAGCCATCCTTTAAGCTGGGAAGCTGAAATTTTGGCACAATATTGAGCACATGTTTTAGCAAAAACAGTATTTTAAATTTTTTTTGGATGAAACAATTAATTGATTAATTACTTAATTATTATCGATTCATTAAGTACTTATTTATTTTGTTTTTCATCTGCGAAATATCTCAGGCATCCTTTGAGCTAGGAAACTGATATTTGGACATGACAGTGAACAGGTGATGTGGCTATAAAGGATATTTTTGATTTATTGATGAATCAATTAGTTATTTAATTTTTTGTATTAATGAATTATTTAATTTATTTTCAAAAAGTTACAGCTTCGGATGAAAC
Organism: Myxine glutinosa; assembly: GCF_964187855.1. NCBI lineage: Eukaryota > Metazoa > Chordata > Myxini > Myxiniformes > Myxinidae > Myxine > Myxine glutinosa. The sequence goes on along the minus strand of NW_027616374.1, from coordinate 20,590 downwards.
ACTGGTGGTTTAGGTATGCTATTAGCCAATTGATTAAGAAAATATTTGATGATTATTATTTATTTATTTTAATTATGCAATTAATCAATCAAATATTGTACACCTCTCCCACCCAATACAGTCTCTATGAGCTGCACGGCGGTATTGCCAGGCTCCGAAGGCGCCCCGGAAAATTCCGCGTTGGAGGATATTTATTTATTTGGCATGGGGGTGGTGCACTTTGAATGTATCTGTACTTGTTTTGTGTTTTTGTTACTACTTACTGCTGTTATTATAATAAAAAATATATGCTCTTAATTTATAAACTAATAATTTTAAGCCATCTGTATAAATATTAGCACGACTACCGATACACTAAATGAAGCCCTCGTATACCACTCATGCATAAGAAATAACGCTGTCGGGAATGCATCTCAATATAAACTAGAACGCCACTCAGTAGAGCGCATACTCCCGCCGTGGGTCAAGTTGGAATAATACGTTTTGTTTAACATCCCCTCTCCCCAAAACAATAAATGAAAAAGAAAGTAGGCCCTAACTGTCAGATAATTTATTTTGATTTATCTCGGAATTAGAGGAGAAAAACATCATTTAAGAATAAGAATAAAAGCTTTGATGCAGTCAAACAGAAAAAAAAAATTCCCCAAAAAATTCCCCAAAAAAATTCCTGGATCGGGATTAATATCCTGAGCTTCACCAAAAACTAATCAATTCTTCCTTATCCCAAGGGCAATCATCCCACCAACTTTCATCCAAATCCGTTCAGAACTTTTCCAGATATCTTGTTCATAAACACACGAACACACACACACACACACACACGGACACGATCGAATGCATTACTCGAATGCATTTTAATGATCGAATGCATTTTAATGCATTAAAATGCTCTCAAATATATATATATACATACTGTATATAAAAAATTCCTGGATCCGGAATAATATCCTGAACTTCATCAAAAACTAATCAATTCTTCCTTATCCCAAGGGCAATCATCCCACCAACTTTCATCCAAATCCGTTCAGAACTTTTACAGATATCTTGTTCACAAACACACGAACATACGAACATACGAACACACACACACACACACACACACACACACACACACACACACACACACACACACACACACACACACACACACACGCGCGCGCGATGGAATGCATTACTCCCTAGCGGGAGTAACTAGAACGGCACTCAGTAGAGAGCATACCTCCGCCTGGTTGGCCATATCACTCAGTGGTGAAGAATCACTTAATAAGTTAAATAATACTCATATCCGAATCCATATTCAGATCTTCACCAAAATCGAATCTCTTTGCCATTGTCAGACACCCAACTGGTCCACCAAGTTTTGTCCAAAATCCGTCCACAACTTTTTGAGATGTCCTGCTATGTATCGTTTTTGGCCCTATCTCCCAATGGTGAAGAATCACTTAAAATTTCTAGTAGCCGGATCCGAATCCGGATCTTCACCAAAATCGAATCATTTCGTCGTTGTCACATACGCTACATCTCTGCCAAATTCCGTCCGAATCCGTCCACAACTTTTTGAGATCTTTTGTTCACAAACAAACAAACAGACAGGGGTGAAAACATAACTTCCATCCACCTTTGGTGGCGCAGGTAATAATGGTAGAGTGACCCCCTTTTAGCGCATTTTTGATTATCGTTCTCTTTTCCAGGACTGCATCCTGAGCGCAAAGCAAGGTATTCCTTGATCGAAAATTTCATCCATTATTTATACCGTACTGACAAGCATCTGCATCATTCAACATAAACAGTAGGTCTGTTTTATAAAAACGGAGCAAAGATATCTGTTAATTTAATTTAACCTTCGTCTTTCGCAAGTACAAGGATAACAGGAAGTGTCACTGACGGACCATATATTTATTACGTAGCATGGGGTGGGGAATGTAGTTTGGGGGAAAGGAGAGGCGCAGAGTTCAGGCCAGTGTGAAGATAGTTCATCCAGAGTAGGAGGGATTGCATAAGTACAAATAACGATTGATCATTAATATTATGTTTGGAGCATTTTCCCCACAAACAAATTTTCTGATTTTTTAAAAGATCAAAACTTTATTTTTATGTTTTTTTTATTATATTCTTCTTCTTTAGCGGCCACAATTATTCCCACGTACATGTGGAGTTAGCCGGAAGAGGCTTGGCCCAAGTCCTTCACAAACCGATTGGCCGGTCCGGACCTTCGACTAGGGTTATAGGGCAGGAATTTGTAATTTGTCCATGGTGCCGGAGATAGCTTGCCTACTCTTCGAGAAGGACACCGTGTGATTGTTAACGTCCACCAACTCATGCCCGACAGACAGGACTCCCAGTTTAACGTCCATCCGAGGGACGGCACACACACTGATGAACCAACCTGCCCGTGAAACACCTGGATGACAGTTTATAGCTGGGTCTGGATTCAAACCCAGGCTAGACAGCTTCAAGGTGAGTGTGTATACCTGTACGCCAGGAGACCTTCTTGTTAATATAAATACAATGCAAAACTTGCGTTGCATTTGCATTAAGTGCATAAAATGTGTGCAATCTTATAATGAGCCAAGCAATTGCCTCACAAGGTTAATTAACATGTGGGGTAAACAAATGTTCATCATCTCAAATATCATGTTTCCAGTCCCTGAGGTTTAGGCCATTTGGCCCATCATACCTGTGCCTTATCCACTCCACATTACCTTCATCCAACAATTTACCCCCTTAAATTTTGTTGGTAGAACTGCTAACAACCATCTCTGGATGACAGTAACCTTGACCCATAACCACCCTCCAATTTCTCAGTCGATTAATAAACTTTTATTACATACAAAATTTTTTACTCTTTTCAATCTTTAATTAACACTCAAATTGCTCAATTTAAAAATCATTATTCATATCAAATTTAGGACAAAACTGCAAAATAAATCCATCAAAGTATCCGACATTGCACATTAATTTTACAAATCATTCAAGATTCTGTCTGTCCTTATTTTCTTCTCATTCAAAGAGAGTTCTATGTATCTGAGAATTGTTTTAATTATGTCATTGGTGCTGTCTGTGGCTCAATGTGCTCTTCTGAATCTGGCTCTGCTGAATGGGCCACCTTACATTTGGTCTGGAGATTGCTCCTAAAACAGATTATAGGCAAGTTACATACTCAAGGTCGTTTGCCGTTACTTTTATAGTGATAATCATGGCAGGAAATTGGAATATGACCAGGGGAACCAGAACCAACTGAGATCTCAACACCCCCACAAATGACCGCTCACAGAAACGATAGGCAACTTAACATCCATGTAAAGAGATGGCGTACTTTATGCACCGGGACAAGAGTTTGTAATCAGATCATATTTCATTCGGAATCGATCCCATATTAGACAACTCCGAAGCAGACATGTTGTCACTGAGCCATCTGTATATATTGTTGCGGTTCTGAGAGTGCACATATTGATCATTAAAGGTTAAAGGTTTGCCCCCATAGTTAGTCCACAAGCAACACGTAGGCCACCTTAGAACATTAGTTATGTCATAGTATGTGTGAGGATAAGGCCATTTCCATTAGTGATACCTGCGTTGTGTAAAAGAAATAAGCTTAGGTCCCGTTCATTTTGCGGCCACCCTCCAATCGACCTCGTTGGGCAGCATTCATCCCGCGCCCTGATTCGGCTAATCCACCTCGTTTGTTACGCGTTGGGCCGGCAGCGTTAGCTGCCAGCTGCTCACTCAAACTAGTCGGGTGGCCACGAGGTAGGCCTGGAAAAGGGGAGGAGCGTGAGGAAGAGGTGTGGCCGCATCAAGCAGCACGTCAGAAGGCGGTGACAGTGAGAGCCAACAACCAACCAGGGCTCGGGTGACATGGCGTGAGGGGCGTGGTAAGGGCGTGGCTGGCAAGTTCCAGAGGGTTCGCTGGGCGGCACTATAAAAGCGTGCGCACAAAGCACTCGAAAGGACTGATGAGCGAGGGGCTTTGTATGAGGACTGACCTGGAGGACTGATGAGCAAGGGGCTTTGTATGAGGACTGACCTGGAGGACTGAAGCCAAGCATTGGTCTTGAGAGGACTTGTGAGGAAAGGGCATGTATAAAGAACTGCAAGGGATCGCGCTCTGCGTAAAGGACTCGTTGGGAGAGGCGCTTTGCAGTGAACTATATTAGGAGTGAATATAAAGCCCGGTTCATTTATTACGTATGCGGCTGAGCCACGAAGTAACCGCCAGCCAGCCTACCCTTCGCCCCGCAGTTAACCTCGTAATTGTCCGCTCCGCGTCGACGACCCGCGGGGAGCTTCCGCCGCCCTGACCATCTGCTTCGCGGTACGAGTCGGGGACTGGAGTGGACTGCCTGGACGCCATCATCCCTGGACCATCGCCCTGACCATCTACATCCCCGTGCGAGTGTGTCTGAGAGTGAAATGGGCCCGTGTCCAGGGGATAAGTATAAGACTGTATAAACTGCACTGTGTGTTCCTCTTCTCCTTCCTGTACAAAGTGTAAATAAACCAATCTGTTCTTCCTGTCTTTCCTGATTCGACCGTATCAGTGTTTTCCTCCATTGGGTAAGCGTGGCACGATTCGGAACTGCTCAGATCGGGTTTAGTTCTCGTTAACGGCCCGGATCACGGCTCGCTATCGCTCGGTGTTTCCACCTATAACCATGATTTGGGTGGGGTTATTTCCTTGGTTCCTGGGAGGCGTTGGTAATTATGTAATTGGAATTCGGCCTACCACCCTATTCAACGCCGCCCGGAAGGAACGTCATAGCCCCGGATCACGTCGGCTAGTAAAAGACAAGGGGACTAATCCCCCCTTGGTAAGGGGAAAAGCCGACGTTGAGATCCGCAACAATATGTTTCCTCGACCTTAGAATCCACAAGGAATCCCTGATCTCCACACCTTCTCCCTTTGCTCTCTCGTGGCAAATCGAATTATTTACTCATCCCCGATTTCCCAGTTATAATTACAAAAGCTACAAAACATTCCAACTACTTTTACCTTTCTTATAACATTACTAGTAAAACGCTCGTCAAATATGATGGGTTGGAACAGTTTATTCGGTGGTGCAGCCTTGTGAGCGCGCCAAAGTCTGAAGCCTCGGCCTCGTGTCAGGTGTGCTTATATCTTCTTTATTTATGAGACATCCTACGGACGTAAATGAACACTTGGTTTACTCTCAGCACATTGCACATCACATGCAGCAAATTTCACCTGCATGCGCCTTGTATTTTATTTTAACGCTTCTGTACACCGCCCTTGAGCCTCGGTTTGCAAGCCACCGTCTACAATTACAATAGAAGAGACATAATTACTCTTTTATGGAAAATGGTTTCGACTTTGTTTTATTCTCAAAAATAGACCATAGTGACCACACATTGGTGTTAAAAGATTGGACTTTAAAACCTTCCCTTATGAAGGGGACAGACATTTGTACAAACACACAAACTGACATTGTGTTTTCTATGGAAGATCACTGATCCATATAGTCACAAACCATTATTCCTGCTTTCTTTCGATTCTCCCTCGATTATCTTGTCTCGTTTTGCCAGTTTGATAACTTCTATCCTCAACCTTGAGTATCCACAAGGAACTCTTATCTACACCTTTTCCCTTTACACTCCATTATTCCTCTATTTCATTACCTGCACTCAATCCTTTTCACAAGTAAAGGAGGCCTGCTCATTTGTTTGCATAAATAAAATAAAAATGAAGAAAAGCACAAATAACAGGAAGAAAAGGGAGTTTGGAGAGAATTCTGAGTTTCCCGTCTCGACAGACATAATTACAATTGCACCATTAATTTCCCAAGTGGCTTTCACAACTCATGATGATAAGAAAAATAGAAAAACACGAACACAAACCAATTCAAACTCAGCATATAGTACAAAAAGCTGAGTCTAAAGCACAGAGTTACCTTTATACCTCTACCGGTCTACAGGTAATGAGGTACTGTATTGTACTCACTATTGAGCACAGTCGATGAGTTGGTATTCATTGGAGCGGAAAAAGCATTCTTGCAGTCCACTATCTCCCCACAAAGCCTTCACGTGGTCGAAGAACTCCTGTATCGAGACAGGTGAAGCACCTGATCATGGGGCTTGCATGAATTCAGAGTTGTCCAAAAAAAAAATGAAATTCGAATTTTCATCTGGCCTTTAGTCGCCCCTGTTAGTATTGGCCGATAACTATTTGTGCCAAATTTTAGCTTATTTCGGTAATATTTAGAGGTCGTGCCATAAGTGGACTTGTTTTTCGTGAACTGAACCATCTGCTGAAAATGTTGCCTTTTTATACATTTTCAGTACATTTTTGAAGAGTCATCTGTTATAGTCAAACAAGGGCGCATAAAGCCAACAGAAGAATTTTTATTTATTTATTTTTATTTACCTGGACTACCCTAACGTGTATGCAGTTGGCAAAATACAAATGACAAAGGTCAAATAGAGCTGTAAACCCTGCAAAAGGGAGGTCTTGGGCAAGTTTGTGCTTTCCATGATCCTAGCTCACACCTTATAGAATATCAAAAAGTATATGGCCAACTATATATATATGAGTAAAAGTGCAAAATGTGCTAAAACTGAAGCAAGTTTACCAAACTTAGAAATACATTCTGGAGACATTAGACTTAATTGCATGTTGTTTGTTTACCCATCGGTCCATCGCCGATTACATTTTAAACCGATCTTGCGATTTACCTGAAACCTTCCTCAATGCATTTGGTAGAGGAAAAATGGAGATGGAAATGAATGTAGAAAGAAGTAGAGGACGGGGAAGACCGAGAAAGACTTGGCTAAAGATGGTGGAAGAAGAAATGCGGCATGGGGGTTAACAAGGAGAGATGCAGAAAATAGGGCAAAATGGAGAAGATTGTCATGGGGACCGCAAGGCTAACCCCCGCTCTAGCAGGGAAAATGGCCTTAAAATGCATGTTGTTGTTGTTGTTGTTGTTCCTCAATGCATTTATTCTCATTTCAATCACGACTCACACTTTAGGGGGATTATTCTTGGATGTGGTGGGTGAAGGGCTAAAAGGGTTGGAACCCAGCCTTTTCAATGATTATTAGTCCCCTACCGGTATACACCGGAGGGGCTATAGGTTTGCACTCCGTCTGTCAGTCTGTCAGTCCGTCACGCAAAGAACAGTTTTCCGGACTTTTTTTCTAAACTCTTAATGCTAATGATTTCAAACTTGGTACGTGGTTTCCTCATGATAAGTTACAGATCAAGTTCGAACTTCACGACGTTTCGATCATTTTTGACAAAGTTATGGCACTTTGAACTTTGGTAATTTCCCCAACAGTTTTCCGGACGACAGACTGCCGGTAGGGGACATGTATTGCAGCGCAATACTCAGAATGCTTGTTCAAATACAGTAGGTCTGCTCTAAAGTTGAAAGCATGGTATTTTGACCGAAATTGGTTAACTAACATCCGATATGAACCAAAAGGAAAACATATCACGTCTGTTCCCAAATTGCATTTAAAAAGTCCCATCAAGCGCTTCCCTTCAGAATTCTTGTTTCTCATTAGGGCATCGGGAGGTTGGTTCCCTTGGCATTCTAATCTGAACACTTGGCTCATGATTCAGTGACCCCGGGTTTAAAACCGATAGATCTTAATTTGTTGCTTTATCAATACCTGCCTCTTAGGGCCAAATTTATTAAAGGAATTTAAGAGTTAGGCACTTGTAGAATCGCTAATCGTGCGATGATCACCCGTTTAAAGTTAATCGCCAAACATCAAAAAGTGTTAAGCTAATGTGGATCAAAACATAATCACAAGCGTTTAATGAACAAAGAAACTTTTACACGTTGGCAAGGATATGTTTAAGAGTGTGCTTAAGGCCTTTAAGCAAACATTAGGCAAAAATGGCATAGTTATAACTACAGTTGTACTCTGATATACTTCCTGGCAGTTTAAGTTAACTTTAGAATTACTATAAGGGTATGGAAGGAGTGGAAAAACGTCACCAAATCTGCATACATAATAAATAGATAGCCACTAATAAAATTTATACTATGTATACAAGGCAAACATGAAACAAGATGGATGTTTGAAAAACCATCATCGATCACTTCAATCCAGATTACCCAGAATGACATACATTTGGGATGTGGGAACCATAGCTCGGGTACAGAGATTGCACACATTCATGGATTGTCTTTTACATGATCAATGGTTTGAGAGATGGATGGATGGGGGGAAGGAGGGATGGATGAGTTGAAGCAGGGATGGATGAGTCGAAGGAGGGATTGATGGATGGGTGGAAGGAGATATGGATGAGTGGAAGGAGGGATGGATAATCTCGAAGGAGGGATGGATAATCTCGAAGGAGGGATGGGTGGATCTTTTGAAGGTATCATTTTGTTCGCTGCTCAATCGAATGCAAGATGACCTGAATCAACCTTATGATGAGGAGCAATGCCCTGAAACCCCTACACCAATTGTCCGTGGTACTTTGTTTCCATACAAGTGCATATATTCAATTGCATGTTGTAAATATGGGCGGGGTTTCACAGGCTAATCAGCTGTTTAGACGCGCACAACTAAACAGATGTTAATCTCCCTTCGTAAATTGCTATTTAAACGGGTAATTATCTGTGCAAATAAAAAGATGTTTTTGTCAGTGTTTAAGGGTTAGGTGTGCTTTAGCAAGACGCTCGCTAAACACCTTTCCTAAATTCGGTCCATGATGTTCTTGCAATTCATGTGAAAGGTCATAGACGTAACCTCATGTCCTTATCCTGCATGTGTTATAATGTAGATGCTCCTACATAAGCCCAAGGCACAGACTAAAGAAAGATGGTGAGGAGATTGGATGTGGTGGGTACGTTGCGGTGTTATCCCATCTACGATGAAGGTGTGTGAAGTTCTTCCCCAAACTGCGGAAGCTGAGAAAGTCGATTTTCACTGCTCACATCCACTCATTCTTTCCTCTTTTTCCCACCTGTCTGATGTATTAGTTTGGCAGATGTATTGTTTTGGTGGATGTGTTGGTTTGGGGGCTGTATTAGTTTGGCAGATGTGTTGTTTTGGCGGATGTATTGGTTTGGCGGATGTATTGGTTTCGCGCATATGTTGGTTTGGCGAATGTGTTGGTTTGGAGAATGTGTTGGTTTGGCGGATGTATTGGTTTCGCGCATATGTTGGTTTGGCGAATGTGTTGGTTTGGCGAATGTGTTGGTTTGGCGGATGTATTGGTTTCGCGCATATGTTGGTTTGGCGAATGTGTTGGTTTGGCGAATGTGTTGGTTTGGCGGATGTATTGGTTTCGCGCATATGTTGGTTTGGCGAATGTATTGCTTTGGCGAATGTGTTGGTTTGGCGGATGTATTGGTTTCGCGCATATGTTGGTTTGGCGAATGTGTTGGTTTGGTGGATGTTTTCGTTTGGTGGATGATTTGGTTTGGTGGATGTGTTGGTTTGTCGGATGTTTTAGTTTGGCAGATGTATTGTTTTGGTGGATGTTTTGGTTTTGCGAATGTGTTCGTTTGGCGGATGTGTTGGTTTGGCGGATGTGTTGGTTCGGCGGATGTGTTTGTTTGTTGGATGATTCGGTTTGTGGATGTGTTGGTTTGGTGGATGTGTTAGTTTCGCGTTTGTGTTGGTTTGGTGGATGTTTTCGTTTGGCGGATTTGTTGGTTTGGCGGATGTGTTGGTTTGGCGCATGTGTTGGTTTGGCGCATGTGTTGGTTTGGCGCATGTGTTGGTTTGGCGCATGTGTTGGTTTGGCGCATGTGTTGGTTTGGCGCATGTGTTGGTTTGGCGCATGTGTTGGTTTGGCGCATGTGTTGGTTTGGCGCATGTGTTGGTTTGGCGCATGTGTTGGTTTGCCGGATGTGTTGGTTTGGCGCATGTGTTGGTTTGGCGCATGTGTTGGTTTCGGACGTGTTGGTTTGGCGGATGTGTTGGTTTGTCTGATGTATTAGTTTGGCAGATGTATTGTTTTGGTGGATGGGTTGGTTTGGGGGCCGTATTAGTTTGGCAGATGTGTTGTTTTGGCGGATGTATTGGTTTGGCGAATGTGTTGGTTTGGTGGATGTACTGGTTTCGCGCATATGTTGGTTTGGCAAATGTGTTGGTTTGGTGGATGTGTTGGTTTGGTGGATGATTTTGTTTGGTGGATGATTTTGTTTGGTGGATGTGTTGGTTTGGTGGATGGTTTAGTTTGGCAGATGTATTGTTTTGGTGAATGTTTTGGTTTTGCGAATGTGTTAGTTTGGCGGATGTGTTAGTTTGGCGGATGTGTTAGTTTGGCGGATGTGTTAGTTTGGTGGATGTGTTAGTTTGGCGGATGTGTTAGTTTGGCGGATGTGTTAGTTTGGCGGATGTGTTAGTTTGGCGGATGTGTTAGTTTGGCGGATGTGTTAGTTTGGCGGATGTGTTAGTTTGGCGGATGTGTTAGTTTTGTGTTTGTGTTGGTTTGGCAGATGTGTTGGTTTGGTGCACGTGTTGGTTTGGCGGATGTGTTGGTTTGGTGGATATGTTGGTTTGTCATATGTTTTAGTTTGGCAGATGTATTGTTTTGGTGGATGTTTTGGTTTTGCGAATGTGTTGATTTGGTGGATGTATTAGTTTAGTGGATGTCTTGGTTTGCCGGATGTGTTGGTTTGGCGGATGTGTTGGCTTGGCGAATGTGTTGGTTTTGCCAATGTTTTCGTTTTGTGAATGTGTTGGTTTGGCGGATGTATTCGTTGAGTGGATGTCTTGGTTTGCCGGATGTGTTGTTTTGGCAGATGTGTTGGTTTGGTGGATGTATTGGTTTGGCGGATGTGTAGGTTTGGCACTTGTGTTGATTTTGACACGTGTTGGTTTGGCGGCTGTATTAGTTTGGCAGATGTGTTGGTTTGGTGGATGTGTTGGTTTGGTGGATGATTCGGGTTGGTAGATGTGTTGGTTTGGCGGATGTGTTGGTTTGGCTGATGTGTTGGTTTGGCAGATGTATTGGTTTGGTTGGCGATATTTTGGTATTTTGCATTTATTGGTATTTTGGCGATATGTCACGTCAGATTTTTGCTAGAGCTTAAAACATCAATCTTCTTGGTGGTTTACTAAAGTTTAAATAACCCAATTTTGATCGTGTGAGCTAGCTTGTAATAATAATAATATGAATTCTCTTACAAGGAACCTCGATGCAGTAGGAGGCCACTCAGCCCATCAAAGCCTGTGCTATTATTACCAACCTATGGTTGTTTGTTTGTGCTCTATCCTTTTTAAAGCTGAGCATCGAGCAAGAAAGCAGCATGTACCATTTTGAAAGTCTTTGATACAGTATGACCTGGTCGGGTTTGAACCGCTGTGTTCACAGACTTAGAGCTTCGCTCTCACCACGTTTACACCATGGAGCTGGTTTGAATCACTGGTCAGGTGTATTGTAACACAGAGAGATTGAAACAAGGATAAATGTACTTGGTAAACCAGAAACCTTAATTTCACATCCCAATTTGATATTTTACCCACTGTGAAATATTTATTAAAGCATCAAAATAATGTCTACCTACTTCAATTGTATCGGCGATGGTGACGCATCATTTTGCTAATTGTTGACTGGATTGGTTGACATATCGAGACATAGCATGCCAAAAACCTTGATTTTGTGTCCGATTTTGACCTTTGACCCCTTTATAATTTCTGAAGACAACTCTAATCCAAAGATTTTCGAAGTGCATATATATATCTACAGTCACGTGAAAAAGTAAGTACACCCCATGTAAAGTTTGACTTTTTCAACATATTTCAAAATACAGCTATTTGATCTTCATTTCAACAATATTGATAGATAAAGGTGATATAACATAACAAATATCATGAAACATTTACATTTTGTAGTCCATTGTATAATTTAAATAAACATAAATGCAAATTTCGCATGTGGAAAAAGTAAGTACACCCTTGGCTCTAAGAGGTGGTATTGCCCCCTTTGGCAGAAACAACCTCAAGTAGGCATTTCTTATAACTGTCTACCAGTCTCTGACATCGACTGAGAGAAATTTTTTCCCACTCCTCCATGCAGAATTCTTTCAGCTGTGCGATGTTTGAGGGGTTTCTTGCATGCACAGCTCGTTTCAAATCCCCCCACAACATCTCGATGGGATTTCGATCTGGACTTTGACTTGGCCATTCCAGAACCCTCCATTTCTTTCTTTTCAGCCATTCCTTGGTGGATTTACTGGTATGTTTTGGGTCATTGTCATGTTGCAAGGTCCACCTTCGGTTGAGCTTCAACTCTCTGACAGATGGCCTCACATTAACCTCAAGCACCCTCTGGTACAATGAAGAATTCATAGTGGATTATATGATGGTGAGCTGCCCAAGCCCTGATGCAGCAAAGCTGCCCCAAACCATAATATTTCCACCACCATGCTGTACAGTTGGTATCAGGTTCTTGTGGTCAAATGCTGTCTTTAGTTTTCGCCAAACATGTCTTCTGGTACTGTGGCCAAATAGCTCTACCTTTGACTCATCTGTCCAGAGCACATGGTTCCAGAAGTGCTGGTCTTTGCCGATGTGTTCATTGGCAAACTTTAGTCTTGCCCTGATGTTCTTTCTGGACAGCAAAGGTTTCCTCCTGGCACACCTACCATGTAGATCAAATTTGTGCAGCCTCTTTCTAATGGTAGACTCGTGCACTTTGACATCAACAGTGGCAAGAGCTACCTGTAGGTCCCGTGATGACATTCTGGGGTTCTTAGAGACTTCTTTCAGCATCTTGCGGTCTGCTCTTGTGCTGAACTTGCTAGGGTGTCCTGGCCTGAACAAGTTGGCAGTTGTTTGGTATCTTCTCCACTTGTAGATGATCTTCCGGCCAGTCGAATGATTGATTTCAAATTGTTTGGAGATATTTTTAATCCCTTCCCAGACTCGTAGGCATCTATAACCTTCTTTCTGAAGGCCTCAGAGAGCTCTTTTGATCTAGGCATGGTGACGCCACACACTTCCAACAACAAAGAGCAAACCAAACTAAATGTCTGAGGTTTAAATAAGACAGGTTCCTCCAAGATCCTCTCTGATGATGTTCTAATCAGTTGCACCTGAGCTGGTGCACCTGATTCTAATTTTAGGTATTTGAAGCAGTGATAAATGTAGGGGTGTACTTACTTTTTCCACATGCGAAATTTGCATTTATGTTTATTTAAATTATACAATGGACTACAAAATGTAAATGTTTCATGATATTTGTTATATTATATCACCTTTATCTATCAATATTGTTGAAATGAAGATCAAATAGCTGTATGTTGAAATATGTTGAAAAAGTCAAAACTTTACATGGGGTGTACTTACTTTTTCACGTGACTCTATCTATCTATCTATCTCTCTCTCTCTCTCTCTCTCTCTGAATTTAACTTTTACCGAGAGACTTCTTGGCTTGATCACTTTGTTCAAAAATGGTGCAAAGCTGAAGTCCTGTGTAAGGTGGAGGGAGATGAACTTTTTTTGCTGCTCTAATTAATATCATGTTTTTCAGTTCCTTGATTTAATTATTTTGTTGACTGCTATTGTATTACTTGTTTTGTTTTCCTTTTTATACTTTTGTAATAAAAGACCTTAAAAGTCTCTCTCTGTCTCTTTCTTTCTTTCTTTCTTTCTTTCTCTCTCTCTCTCTCTCTCTCTCTCTCTCTCTCTCTCTCTCTCTCTCTCTCTCTCTCTTTCTCTCTTTCTCTCTTTCTCTCTTTCTCTCTTTCTCTCTCTTTCTCTCTTTCTCTCTTTCTCTCTTTCTCTCTTTCTCTCTTTCTCTCTCTCTCTCTCTCTCACTCTCTCCCTCCTCCCACTTTGCACAGCTGCCGCTCGCTTAGCACGCACGTGCGATTGCCAGGTCTGTTGCTCAGTCACTGGCGGTACGTGCTGTGTCTCGTGTTGCTTTTTCCTTTCTTCCTACCTTTTGGTCCTTTCTGCTGTCCGAGTGTCGGTGTCCCTTTCTATCGTCTTGTCTACTGAGCGAGAGAGGGAGAGACAGCGCGGTTAGAGTTATCCACTTTAGGTGGTTAACGGGATTTATTTATTTATTTCCCAGTTATTGTTGTTGTTGTTTATTTTCATTTATTTCGGCTTTATAAACCTTTGTACCATTTATTGGTTATTTTTTTCGTTTAGTTACTTCAAATGGCTAGCAAGAATAGTCGAAGTAATGCCGGTCGTGACGCCGATGAGGGGTTAACAGATGAACACGGCATGTGTTTTGTCCCACCGGAAGATGTCTCGCTGGAGGAGACGCTCCTCGCAATCGGAGGATTGATCGGTTGTGAGAACATACGGGCAGCGTCCCGAATGCACCACAAGGTGGTTGTTTTCGTTTCACGTGTCCGTTTCGCGCGCATCGTCGTGCAGAACGGACTCACCTTGGGCAATGACCAGTTTGTTCCGGTTTCGCCATGGAACACTCCGGCCTCGAAGGTAATACTATCAAACGTTCTACCGACGCTGTCTAATGAGGAAATTCTTCAGAAGCTCGGTCAGTACGGTACTGTGGTGTCGAGAATTATCCAAGCCTCCATTCGCACCACAGACGGGAAGCTTAAGCATATCGAAACGTTTAGACGGTTTTGTTATGTTGTTTTGAAGGATGGTTACGCAATTGAATGTCTCTCTCGTTTTTAAGTCGTCAAAACGTGAGCACAGGATTTTTGCGGCAACGGAGAGGTTGATTTGTTACGGGTGTGGTGTACATGGACACACTCGGCAGTATTGTCCTGATGGGGAGAAAACGTATGCCACAGCAGCCGGACCACCTCCCCCCGTGACCACTATGGATGATTCTATAGATGTTTCGCCTTCAGTGCGGGAATCTACATCGGACCATCAAGGTACGGCTAAGAGTGGTGCTGATGAGACCCATACGGATGTGCTTCGTGTAAGCGATGAGTCATCCAGTACAGCTGGCCATCGTGCAAACGATGAGTCAGCAAATGTAAGGGAGAAGCCTCTACCTGTAGAGGGAATGTTTTGTGAGGAGCAGCAGATTGTAGATGCGGCGTCTCGGAAAAATTTGAAACGGTCACTTGTAAGTGCGAGGAATGAGGACAAAGGTGTTAAAGTGTTGGTGGTGCAGACAGGAAGCAGTTTAAACGATTCAGACAGTCCTCCACATGAAGATCAGCAAGGTGGTGAGACTATGGCTGACATGATACCACCTGCTCAGGATGAAGGGGAACTTTTTCCTGAAGGTTGTAAATCAACCTGCGAAACCGAACAGCCTACTGATGACCATATCAATTCTAATGGGGAATGCAAAATACCCATTACTACTAATAACGACTCCTCCCCCCCCATTGCAATGATGCATGAGGATGAAGAGGATGAAGAACCTAAGGTAGATGGGGATGGAACAGGTGTTTCTGTACAGGTTCAGGAGGAACTCGTTACTAGCGTCACGGAGGGAATTCTAACTACAGAGACACTGATCGGCCATGAGGAACCAGTGGCAATGGTTGACAGGGCTCCCCCCCCTCAGGAGGAAGAGCAGCCTTTGGAGATCTCAAAAGAAAATATTGTCAGATTTTTGAAGAAAACTTTCAGACAAAGGCATGTACGAATTAAGGATCATTTTCCTAATATCCAGGCCTTCCTTGCAGCCGCAAAACATTTGCTGCAAAGGAGTGAGCATGTGGAAATCTCCGAACCCGAATTTCAGCGGCTGAGGAAATCCATCACGAAGGCAAACAAGGAATTAATTGAGGAAGAGGACTTCACCCCCTAGAAGAATCAACCATGGAACTAAATGTTGTATCCTTAAATATAAATGGGGGTCGTGCCCCCTTACGGAGGGTGCAAACCATTCAAGCGGTTGTAAAAGAAAAGGCTGACATTATTCTCTTACAAGAGACCCACGCTACTAGTGCTCAAGTAGCCGATTGGGGGAAACTTTTTAAAGGGCAATGGTGGCTAAGTGGGTTCCCTACACCTCGGGCCGGTGTTGCCATTTGCCTAAGTCACAAGATTTGTGCTCAACAGGTTTTATTTAAAGAAATCTATAAAGGGCATTTGATCTCCGTAGATTTTCTTTATAATACCCAAAAGATTATCGTAGTGAATGTTTATGCACCGTGTGACCCAATGGAGAGGAAAATTTTCTTTTCCACTCTGCGGGATTTTGTAAAAACTCTGGACCCAACAGCCTTTATCTGTATCGCGGGAGATTTTAATTGCACAACTTGTCCGTCAATTGATAGGAATGGTCATGAGCCTCATGTTGCCTCTACGAAAGCTCTAGAGGACACCATCAACATCTTCGGTTTAAGGATGTGTGGAGATCACAACACCCACTCTCACGCTGTTATACATGGTGTAGATGCAATGATGGTATTATGTCAATGGCAAGGCTGGACAGATTCTATGTGAACAAGCCAATGTTGAATGTGGTGTCTGTCTCCAAAATTTTACCAACTGGATTCACAGACCACAGTTTAATCTCAATGTCCTTTAAGTTACCCTTTCCACCCGGTGGTAGTGCTTACTGGTCTTTGAATACTCGTCTCTTACATGACAAGGAATTTAATGAGGCCTTTCACGTCGTGTGGGAGAAAATTCGCTCCTCCAGACCTGAGTATGATAGTCTCCGGCTGTGGTGGGACATTGCAAAATCCCAAATTAAGAATTTCTGTCAACAATACAGTGCATACACCACCAAAATCCAATCAATATCAATAGATCAGTTAAAATCTGAAATTATATCGTTAGAACAGAATGTTGACGAGGTTGGGAGAGGTGCACGTGACCAACTAATATGGGCAAAGAAAGCAGTGCTGGAGGAAGCGGTACGGCAACGGGCGATGGGTGCCTTGGTCCGAATGCGAATGAGCTATTTAACTCTGGACATGCCAAACAAAGAGTTCTTTAAGTTAGAGTCTTCCCTCAAAAGGTCACAACAAATTCATACTTTACTCACTCCCAATGGGTCGCTGGTGACCTCTCAGCAGGCGATCAGGTGTACTCTGAAAGGGTTCTATTCTAACTTGTATTCTCCTCAGAACGTGGACAATGAGGTGATACGAGAGTTAACTGCTGGGCTTCCGAGTGTCGAGGAGGATGAGCGATGCATGCTCGATTCCCCAATTTCGGCTGATGAACTTGAAGCAGCTGTGCGGAGCCTGAAAGATGGGAAAGCTTCTGGAATAGATGGCCTGCCCACAGAATTCTACAAGACCTTCTGGGCCCTTGTGGGACCTGACTTACTCGATGTACTCGATGAAAGCATACGTGTCGGAGAACTTCCAATGTCTTGTAGACGAGCAGTCGTTTGTTTGCTACCTAAAGCTGGGAATCTTCAACTGGTTGATAACTGGCGACCTGTCTCCTTATTGTGTGTTGATTACAAGATTTTCTCTAAAGTACTTGCTAATCGTATGAAGACTGTGATCAGTTCAGTTATACACCTGGACCAGACCTACTGTGTGCCTGGAAAATCTATTTATGATAATATTTTTTTGGTAAGAGATATTATTTCATGCAATAAGTTCCTGCGTGACGATTTTGGGTTGCTGTTTCTTGATCAAACTAAGGCCTTCGATCGTGTTGACCACAAGTACCTTTTTTCTGTCCTGAAAGGAATGGGGTTTGGTGAAACTTTCACCTCTTATGTGAAACTCCTGTATACTAATACTCAATGTATGATGAAGATCAACAATAGGTTATGCTCTCCCTTTCCTTTCCAACGGGGTATTCGCCAAGGTTGCCCCCTCTCTGGGCTTCTATATATAGTCGCCCTTGAACCACTCCTTCGGTCTATTAGACAGCAAATACCTCAGGGAATGAGAAGTATAGAAGGAGCAGAATTTGTGCAGACGGCTTATGCTGATGATGTCTGTGTTTTGATTAGAAGCTCCAATGATGTCTCTGCTTTACAACGTTGTATGCGAGATTTCTCTGCAGCCTCTTCCGGTGGGATCAATTGGAATAAAAGTACAGCATTATGGTGTGGCAAAGGCAATCTCTCTTGTGTATCACCACCCTCACTCCCACACAACCTGGTCTGGAGAACGGACGGGGTTAAATATCTTGGAGTGCATATCGGTAATCGTGAAACAGAAATGAAAAATTGGGAAGGAGTGTTGGAGCAAATTATGCACAGATTGAAAGCATGGGAAGGACTGCTGAGGTCCATCTCCTATCGAGGCGTACCCTTGTCATAAACAATCTGGTTGCAACAAAATTATGGCACAGAATTATTGCTTTACAGCCATCAAACCAACTAATTATGGCTACTCAGCGAATGCTAGTAAACTTCTTTTGGAGTGGCTACCATTGGCCGAGGCCTGAGATATTGTACTACCCCCGGACGGAAGGTGGCCAGGGCATTGTTGATATCTCTGGTCAGGTTGTGGCCTTTCGGCTGCAGTCTCTGCAGAGACTACTGTTCGCTGAACAGCTGCCCTGGCGGCCCTTTGCATTTTTTCTGTTACAACAGGCTGGTAGACTGAGATATGATCGGCAGCTTCTTTTGATAGACCTCGAGCATATAAACTTTGCCTCTCTTCCGAGATTCTATCAGAGTTTATTGGACACTTGGAAAAGGTTTGACGTCCACCGCTTCCTTGAGGGCTATAATTGTCGAATGTTCCTTCAAGAACCCCTTTTCTTCAATAACTTTTTCCTGGTATCCCTCATAGCCATGCCCTGATTAAAAAATTTATCCAAGGAGGGATTAACAAAGTATGTGATCTGAGAGATTCATCTGGAGTTAAGTGGAAACCTGCTGGTTTGGTGGCAACCTCAGTTGGATCTCGGTCTGTCCGACTTGTAGACCAAGTTGTACGTATAGTCATAAGAAAATTTAGACAGCTAAACATCGGCTGGGAAGGTGTTGGTAACATTGAGGACTTTCGGTTAGGTTTCCCTGAAATCAAAGTGCTCCTTTCGTCTTCTCTTCAGCCGGAGATTGAACATACCCCCCCTTTTCATCTTGTAACTAAGATTGGAATCCGTGATCTCTCTCGACAAAATAAGAATGTACCCCTCTCTGGGAGAACACGAGTAGCTTTGTGGTCAGAGCGGTTAGGGTTGGGGTCTCCCTCTACCCCCCTTTGGCCTCACATGTACACCTTACCAATACATGGTGTGTTAGCGGACATACAATGGAGGTTAGCACACTGGGCGCTTCCCTCCAATATTTTTGTCCACCGTATTAACAGCTCACTGCCGGAAACTTGTCCTTTCTGTGACCAGAAGGAGGATTTGTTTCATGCTTATGTACAGTGTCGTAGACTGACATCGCTTTTCTTGTTCCTTGAATATCTTTTTCACCAATTGTCCTTCCCTTTCAATATGCATATGTTTATATTTGGTGTGTCTTTCAGGCAGGCCCACATGTAGGGATGTGGGTGTTCTTCTCAATTTTTTGGTTGCTGTTGCAAAATATGCGATATATAAATCTCGGAAAATTAAAATAGATAACGGCTATGGCTCTGAGGCTATTTCTATTTTTAAAGGGTTTGTCTCAACACGACTCAAGCTAGAATTTGATTTCTTTGTCAGTAATGGAAACGTCCAACTTTTTGAGAGAAAGTGGTGTATTGGCAATGTTCTGTGCTCAGTCGATGATTCAAAAGTGGTAATTACTTTATAATTCCTGATTGATTTGACTTTTTTCTTTGAAACTGATTGCTTGCATATATGTTTCTTCCTGTGTCCTTGAATACATTTCTCTCTCTCTCTCTTAGTTTTTCGCTTAATTTGCTCAATATATATTTTTTGTATATTTGCTGGTTTCTTTTAAATACCCTTTGCTCTTTTTGTGGTGCCTTCATGATCCTTATGCAATTTCTTTAAACTAGTTGCTGTGTTTTTGTTTTTTTTTACAACTGCTTTGTGAAATGTGTTTTTTATACAACTGCTTGTGAAATGGCTTTACATTGTTTATAATAAAAGGACACAAAAGTCAAGTCTCTCTCTTTCTCTCTCTCTCTCTCTCTCTCTCTCTCTCTCTCTCTCTCTCTCTCTCTCTCTCTCTCTTTCTCTCTCTCTCTCTCTCTCTCTCTCTCTCTTTCTCTCTCTTTCTCTCTCTCTCTCTCTTTCTCTCTTTCTCTCTTTCTCTCTCTCTCTCTCTCTCTCTCTCTCTCTCTCTCTCTCTCTCTCTCTCTCTCTGGCGCCACCTATCGGCCGTCGGTGCGTTGGGTGTAGCGTCATGGCGGCTGTGAGCAACTGCTCTGTGTTTTGGTGAGTCCGTCGTGAGGTTTCCCCCCTCTCCTGCCCTCCCCTGCCCCCCTCCCTCCCCTTTTCCATCCTGTGTGCCTTGGCATTTGTTTTCATCTGTTCTACACCTTTGCCTTCGAGAGAGAGAGGATTGAGAGCGGGCCCATTTTGGGTGCGGCCTACTGGCATTGACGGCGCGTTGTAAGCCATTTCTGTGCTTATAATGCACGTTTATTTTTTACTTTAGTTCGTTTATTTAGGTTTGATACCCTCGTGTCCGGCTCGGACAAGCGGGGGGAGGGGGGGGGGGGTATTTTCGCCGGAATGGCGAATGCACGCTCTCGTCGCGATGACTTTGAAGGCTTAACCAGGAAGCACGCGTTTGTGTGCGTGCCTCCGGATGGAGTCCCTGTCGAGGACATCATCCTCGCTGTGGGGAGCATTGTTGGGGATGAAAATATACGTGCAG